>NW_008580166.1:568989-588535 GCF_000520115.1 Aphanomyces invadans
TTGATGAACTTTGACGACGTCAACACGTTTAGGACTGTTCGTGCCGTTACTTTCGTCGTCAAGGTCGCTGCACTCTTCTTGCATGACAGCCGGTGCACAAGAGCGTTGCGGAAGATTCGACGTATATCTCGCTTTGACAATTTCGTCTTTCTTCCGCTCCTCTTCTTGGTTCCGTAGGTGTCAGGAGATGCCAAGAATGCTCTTACCGTCGAGTCAGATCGATTGATTCGTCTTGCGATCTCTCGCATGGACAACTTCATGTCGAAGAGAGCCATGATCTTGCCCTTCTCCAACTCCGACAACTTCGGACCTCGTGGCATGGTCAAGTTTCGTTGTTCGACTCCACAATCGCGCCAAATGAGAGGGATTTGATTGGCTGTTTATGTGTTTCCATCGATTTTCATTTTAAATGCGTTTTTCGGCATTTACAATATTTAAAACGTTGGTGCGCGTATATTTATTTCGTATGGGTCACCCTGGGTCTCCACGCCTTCCCCTTCATAAGTAGTGAATTTCAAACTCTCCTGACAAATGGCTCACTCTCATCTGATTGTCTTGAAATGTATAATGCCACGATAGAAGCAATTTGGAGAGCACTTTTATCTTGGAAATTTTTGCCTTTATCATGATTTTTCTATGTGCGCGTATAAATATTTCGCCTACTGGTACTGTAAACTTGAGAAATCGCGGACGTCCACCGTTGCAGCGAGTCAAACCTGTATCATTTAATAAATTCGAAGCGCGCAGCACAATCACGTCCCTTCTCCAGTCAGGAAGACTGACAAGAATGTAGACAACCTGTGGTTGACAGAACATGGCTAAAAATCTAAGGAATTCGACATGCAACGCTTTTACGCCATTGACGCGTACATATCCGACCGGGCATGTGTTTGGCGTCGACCATGCATCGTCCAGCGATCAATCCTCTAATATATTATAGTTTGCATTTTCTTGTTTTGCACGACCTTGCGACATGTACGGCATCGCGACCTCAGGACCACCAATCGTACGTAGTAGACGTACTGTTCACATACATACATCTTGTTTTATTACTCCACAGTACAGTACGTATGTACGAACACGAGACGTCACGACTCGTACATATCATAAAATACTCATGTCATACATTGAACAAGTATAAGGTCGAAATCTATTTTAATTCATGGGTGTGAACGAGAGCGTGACAACGTCGGCTGTCCTGTGATTGGCTTAGCCACGCATACGATCCGAAGAGCCAGTGCAGAAACTACGGCATTCCGCCCAGACGCCTTCAAGCAGTGCACTCGTGATGCGCGCCGTCTCGAGCAACCCGGCAATGCTTCTCGTGGCCACTGCGGCGTTCACGGCCCCTTCGATGGCCCAAGACACCGACCCTATCTGCATTGGTTACCGGAACACGTACCTTGCGGCTGAGAAGAAGTGTAATGACGTCGCGGCCGCGCTCGACCCTCCCGTCAAATTGCAAGCGCAAGCGGCGTTTTGCAAGATCCCCGAGTGCAAAGCTGCGATTGACGCCTCTCTCATGTATAAAACACAAGCTGGTGCTCTGGGTACTTGCAAACGCCTGGACGTCACTGTACTTCCTGGGATGTGGTGCTCGGTAAGAACATCTTCGTTGTCGCCGACAATACTAACGGAGTCATTCACATAGTCTGAATGCTCGAAAGCCGTGGCAATCTTGTCGAACTCGTCACTGACGTACTGCAATCAGAGCATGGTTGCGCAGCAGGAAAAGTACTGCCAAGCTTGCGTCGATATGTTCGACCACCACAAGACGATGAACCAACTGTGCTCGTTCAACAGCGCGACCGACACTTCGTACATTTCGCAAAACTTGAATGCGTTTGCTGTTCCGATCAACTACTGCAGAACGACATTCAAGAACGCCGACTTCAAGTTTCCCTCGGACCCAAATGTTATCGCATCGACATCATCGTCGACGACCTACATCGGTATCGGTGCTGGCGTCGTCGTGCTCATCTTGATTGTGGTGGGCGTCGTTGTGTATCGCCGTCGGCAAGCGGTCAACAAAGGCGGATCAGTTACGACCGGTAGTCACGCTGGGTACTACTCGAACAACGGGACGCCCAACTTGCGCACCGTTGGAAGCGGCAACATGGGAGGGCACACCGCCCAAGGCACCGTGGCGGACGACATCCGTTTCGACCCGGACTTGGCACGATTCCGCATTCCCCAAGAGCAAATCCAGAACGTGACGTTGCTCGTCAAGGGCGGATACGGCGTCGTGTTCCGAGCGACGTGCAATGGCACCGACGTCGCGATGAAGCAACTCCTTCCATCCAAGGCAAAAGACCAGCACGCGATCCAAGAATTTATGAACGAAATCCGCCTCTGCGCGCGACTGGAGCACCCCAAAATCGTCAAGTTTATCGGGATCTCGTGGTCCACGCTGCACGATTTGGCTGTGCTCTCTGAGTTCATGCCGAACGGCGACGTGACGGACCTGCTCAAGGCCGAACGCAAGCGGTCACCCAAGGACCGCATCTTCCTATGGGATCCCCGTGCATCCAACTTTGGTACGTCCAAGACGGCCGTCGCTGCCGACGTTGCGGACGCGCTCAGCTTTCTCCACTCGTTCGTTCCGACCATCATCCATCGTGATTTGAAGTCCAAGAACATCCTGATGAGCTCCAAGTGGGAAGCCAAGCTGAGTGATTTTGGGATCTCACGCGTCACGAGCCGCGACAACACGATGACAAGCAACATCGGGACCGTCGCGTGGATTGCCCCCGAAGTCCTCACGGGCGGCCACTACTCGGAGAAGGCCGACATTTACAGTTTTGGTGTGTTCCTGAGCGAATTGGACACGCTCGAGTCGCCGTACGCTGATATGAGCGAGAAGAACGCCGGCGGGTTCTCGAACGCGCGTATTGCCATGATGGTCAGTGAAGGCGCGTTGCAGCCAACGTTCACGGACGCCGTGCCAAGCGCGATCTTGGAGCTCGCCCATCAGTGTCTGTCCTTCCATGATGTGAACCGGCCCACGGCGCGCGAGGTTGCGGCGGCGTTGCGCGCCCTGTTGTAGTATGATCGCACAGCTGAACCGATGTTTTGTTATTGATGCGCAACATTCGTATCTGCTCTGGTCCAACTCGACCCGAGTCCCGATAGACGTCACTTATGCCTGGATAGACGGGTGGCTGTCCGAGGCGATGCCGTCGCCCCGGACAGAATCAATGTTTCGACGCACCAATTTGATTGAGTATGATTGGTGTAAAATGAAAATAATCCACCAATCCGAATGCGAGAATGACGAGTCAGCCAATCAAACCGTTGGGATCGGCGCCAGGACGGTCAACACTGACCCGTTTGGTGATGTGCGAGCATTGCACACGCATTCGAGCCACCAAGATGATATTGTTGCAAGAATATAATACACGTGGTGTTTGTATGGATGTGGATAAAAATACACGAGAAATTCGTGCCACATCTTCCTAGCATCCGAGAACTCCTTCGCGCACATTTCGGAATCGCAAAGCACGATGGACGTCCAATCTGACGCCAACTACAATGCAGTGGAAGATGTCAAGACCCCCAAGGCGGCGGCAAAGCGGGCAGTGTCCACCACCAGCGAGGTCGAAGAGGACAATTACAAGGTCGTGTGCTGCGGCAACAGTTGGCTCGACCTCGTCCTCGTGCCATTGACAGCAGTCGTTTTGTACGGCGCCATGATCGGTCTCTCGCTCTTGGTCCTTTGGGCAACTTTCTTGACTTCTGCGAGCGGAGCTGCTCACTGGATGTTCTTCTTTGCATGGCTTACTGGTGTCATTGCAGTCGTCATCTCGATTCAGGTCGCTGAGTACGAAGCGTACATCTTGGCCGAGCATGCCAAGAAGGATATTGCCGAGGGCACGAATGCATAGATAGTCTCGACGTGGTGCCTCTGACCCTTTCAAGTTAATCATTTTTCCTCAGTCACTTGCTAGTACCCGCATGATCCGCTGTCACGATCGTGGTGTTCTGCCTGATGGATGCTTGCCGAGGCGACCACGATGGCAAAGTCAAGTTGATCAGACGCCCGTGCCTTCAGAGCGAACTGAGTCGACGAAGATAACAAATTCGAGCAGGCCAACAGTTGTGAGCTTTCTCTCTCTTGAGAAGGAAGACCAAGACGATTGCCATCTTCGTTATCTCAACGACTGTTCAACCGCACGCAAGGATCTAAATTCCCTAAAAATAGAAACCTCCATCACGCATCCAATAATAGCTTACCAAGCAAAATAAATCCTGTCCGAGCATTCGATTTTCCCCCACTTACCACGTCATGGCAACCCCTGCGACGGTAGACCCTATCGCTCCCGCGTCGGTGGCAATCGACGTCGAAGTTCCCGCGCCATCGACGACCGCGGAAGCTTCTTCTGATGTTGCCATTGCTGCCGACTCGGCCGAGGCGCCACATACGACAACTCCCGCGGTTGCATCAACAACACCACAGAACAAGCCCGACGCGAGCAAGTCGAAAGCTGAGCTGTCAAAGAAACAACATCGACAGTCGAGCGCTCGGGATGGGTACAATATCGTGTGCTGCGGGAATAGTTGGCTCGACTTGTTCCTCATTCCGCTCACAGTCGTTGTCCTGTTCGGCGCTATGATCGGCCTCTCCATCCTGGTCCTTTGGTCTGTGTTCTTGACGTCGACGAGTGGCGCAGCTCACTGGGTCTTCTTCTTTGCTTGGATCACCGGTGTCATCGCTGTGGTCATTTCGGTTCAGGTAGCAGAGTACGAAAAGTACCTGAACGCCGAACATGAAAAGAAGCAGATTGCCGAGGGCACCAATGCATAGATATACACCCTAGTTCACAAATACATTCATACCTCAGTTGAGCTGATGTTCTCTCGCTTGATGCGCTTTATGAATGATATGGGAATGCATTGTGCCCTGCTAGTTACCTTCTCCTGCTGGGGCACGATGTTGACGAAGGTTCCGGAAGGCCTATTCTTTGATGGCTCGACTTCATGTTTCGTGGTCCCAGTCAATTGGTGCGTCTTGACAGTGAATTGCAAATCGCGGAGGGTAGGCCAAGTTGTGCTCAAGTGCATTGTCCGAACGAGTTATCAATGCGAGAGATCTCTTGCATTACCATTTTTCCATCATGATGCAGGGCGTCGCGATGTTCATCCGCGCCGCCGTCCCTTTGCTAGCGGAGCATGCCTTCTCAAGGGAGGTCTACAAGGCGTCGATTGCGCGCGCAAAAGTTTTGAACAGTTCCTCCTGGGTTTCCGGATAAATAGTGAATAGCCGGATATGCCGAATCCGGCGCATGCCAATTGAGATTTGGCGACGACAATGCAGAAGTACGCGGAAGTGACCTTTGAGCTCTTTGAAGATGCGATTCTGGCGCTGTATGGACAAGTGCGTGTGGATGTATTCGTCAAGAGCGGGATGCAGACGTGGAAGATGTGATTTGTGTGCTTCTTAGGACGGACCGGAGCAGCAGCGACTCGCAAACGAATACCTGGTGCATGTGTGGAACGAATGCAAGGTGATCGCGGATTATCTCCTCTCGTCATTCAAATGTCTAGCATGACCAAAGATCCCTAGCAATCGTGGGAATACGGACTGCGCGTGCTGATGCGCCCTGCAACTGCTGGACAGGGATATCCCACGCAGTCGCAGTACTTTTGTGCGAATATGTTGTATGGCAAGGTAGTGTTTGTTGCCGACGCATCAAGCTTGATGAATTCATAGATTCGACAAGAGTGGTTCAGCCTTACACCTTCCGAACACGAGGCAATTCAGTCACAAGTCGAGCTCCTGCTGCAATACATTCGTAGCGGGCAACTAAGGTACCATTCGTCGCCGCTGCCCTTAATCCAACCTCGCTCTTTTCAGCTTTGCTCCATTGGTCCTCAAGCGTATTTGCATGGCGATGACAGTTATGTCTCTTGCTATTGACGGTGGATGCGCACGTTGTGTTGCTGACTGCACTCAACATCAACTGGCTCCAACGTCATCGTCCCTTCTGCACGTTCATGTCTCGCTCGAGTTGCTCACAAGTTTGGTGGACGAGACGGATGACTCGTAAGCATCTGTCGTTGCCCTGTACTTGAACGCCAACTCGAACTCTTCTGCCAGGTACCTTCCTCCCAGCAGGAAGGACACCCTCGTACTCGAGATCACGGACGTGAGCACCCATGTATTTCCTTTCCTCTCCCGCCTCTTTGAAACTGTGGCCTTGCACCCATCTGATGAGACTGTCGCCAATTTGCGCTTCAGCGGTCTTACGTGTCTCCGTGCGTGGATAAAAGCAGCGGGGTTTTCACTCGCCAAACTGTTCACTAACATGCCCGCGGTCTTCCAAGCCCTCCTTCAAGCACTTCTTCACGCACAAACTGCTCCAGGTACAATGGTGTGCCTTGTTTTGGTGTTTTTGGGGCGAATAGAGTTTGTTGTGCATACCACACTTCTTGCCGTTCTCCAAGCGAGCTGCTCTCGAAGGCTTAAAGCTCCTCTGGTGTACTTTTTTTGGGGGCATGTGGCACTGCTCCCAACCGTCATAGCGTTGCTGGCCCAAGTGTGTAGTTATGTGTAGCAATTGAAGTGACGTCGGAGATGATCGTGCCGAGGAATGACTGTGTGGGGTGGTGATTTGTAGGCGCGGTGAAGGAAGTCGTCGTTTGTGCACTCATCTTAAGTGATGCTTTGGAAGTAAACGAATATCCTCCTGCGAGGTCGAAGGACACCGCAACGTCGGCGCTGATTTCAACACTGTTGGCTTGCCAGCCAACAATCCACCACTACCTCGTCCATGACCCCCGTACGTTGTCCATCGTTCTCGTCCTCTGTGCAGTCGCAATCTTCCAAATCACATTCTGTCGTCATCACGTTTGATTTCACGGTGTTTATGAACACGGCTTCGCTGTCCACGTTGCGTGCCTGTCGTCGTGATGAGTTGGCTTGACATGATTCTGCTGGATTTCGCGAGCGGTGGATCATTGGGATGGACGAATGAACGTTTACAAAAATTCTTGCAAGTGGTTCTATGAAATAGAATTGCTCGTGTCATCATCGAATGTGCTGACTACGAATCGTGCGCCTTGTAGATGCCGCCCATGCCCTAACAACGTTGATCAGCACTTTGGGCGAATGCGAGCTCGATTGGTTGATCCTGGGCTCTCCAGACGCCCTCGCGTTCTCGGAATTGGTGGTACATACAATCTCATCTCGTTGACCGATTTCCACACTTTATAGTTTTCATAGCTGCATCTGACGAGCCAGCCCCAACGACAAATTGCAACACTGACATTTGACGTGTGGTTCGGGATCCAAGACTACCCTGTCGCGTCCAGACACCCTTCGTTCCAAGATGCAACGTTTCGGCGCCTCTTGCACGTTCTCGTTCGTCAATGCGCGCAAACCGCCGCCGACGAAGACGATATTGCGTCCTTTCGACAGGCCGCCACCGAACTCTTCGTGGCCATCCACCACCTTCTCAAAGCTTCGTTTGTCGCGGATATTACCAAGCTCGTTAGGACGTCCAACGCGATTGTCGTCGAAGCTGCCATGTTTGCACTGACTGTTGTCGGGACCGAGTTGAAGCAGCGTCTCGTGAGTGATGACGCCACGCAGCAAGTGGTGCTCGACTTGTGTCGCTCCCATATATTTGTCCATCCTCATTTCACGTCGTCTCCGGCGGTCGTGCACGTCTCGTCCGTGTTTATTGGTACGTGGAATCAGCCTCCAGATCCGTTGGATCGTTGCTACCGAATGGAATGCTGCCGCCTTCTCGATTCAAGTTCACATCGATGTGCAAGGGGCAAGGGAACAATCGTGTAACAAGTTTGCGCTGTTATTTAGGTCTCTTGGGTCCGTTAATCAATGCGCAGTGGACGGCTACGAACGGATCGGACTCGTCACTATTGGATGCAACTTTTGAGTACTTGTGTTTTGGACTGAGCGTTCCCAGCGCAAGCTCTGCTGCGTCCAAAGCTATCAACGGTCTCTGTGCGTCCTGCACGCCTCTGCTCAGTCGACGCGATGCCCTCATGTCGACCGTTCTCTCGTCGTTGCACGTATGTCATAACGTTGTTTGTTGACCCGAAACCTGAAGTTTCATGTACGTGGAATGGATGACGACAGGCCAACGTTAGCCATTTGGACAAACAAGACCGACAATGGGTTGTCGAAGGTGTTGTCCGCGTAGCATGTGTGGCGTCGTGGGGTCGATTGGCGTTGGAACAGCTCGTGAACTCTATCTTTTCGCGCATGTCGGACCCTGCTGCTCAAACAACACCATCGCTGGTTCCCATGGAACTTTACGCACTCAGCACTGTTCTTCGCTTCCTGGACGCACCGTCCGACGTGGCTGGAGGCCCTGCGCTCACACAGCAAGTCGTGAATTGGGTCTGGCCACACGTCACTCGTGTTGCTTCGTCGTCCGCGCTGGCTGTCGACGGTAAGAACACTCCATGTGATGAAACAAATCGTGTGTATCCGTGAACCGAGAGTATTTCTTGTCGTGGTGGGATGTCAACTGCATCTGTTCCCGTTCAGGAACAAGCGTGGCAACACCGACTTTTTGCTGGATCGAAACCGAGTTGTTGTACCTTACTTGAATGGGACTCGTAGCAATCGAAGCCGTCTGTGATGTATTCACAGCGACGCTACAAGCAATGAAACACACGCCACAATTCGCGACATCGTCCGAGTTTGCCTCGATGCTGTCGTGGGTTGAACAGCAATCGATCGTGTGTCCCTCTGCGATTCAATGTGCTCTTGTGGCCGTTGAGTTGTACGGTGGTGGTGGTGGTGGGATGTCGCCGCCGCCGCCGCCTGCGGTCGTTCACGTTGTCGTAGCCATTGGACACCACGTGATGGGTCACTGCCACGCCGTGCCATCCCCCAGCCACATCCCCGACCTTCTCCGTGCGTACTTTGAGTTGTTGCAACGCACGCTGCTCTTTTGTCCCTCGAGTGTCTTCCCCGACTTGTTTGCGTCGACAATCCACCTCGCCATCGCGTGCTTGATGCATCTCGACCAACGTGAAGCCCTACGTGCAGTCGTCGTGTACGTGAACCATGTCGTGACAAAGCGAGAGACCCCCGCGCTGATTTCATACCGATCCGCCGTGGACAGTGCCTTCACGAGCCAGCAGGCCCCGCTGTGGATCGCGATGGTCACTCTCCTCACGGCCACATGCCCGACGACCGTGCTCCCGACTGTGATCCACCTTGCGTTTGCGCTCATGACCACGTATGGGCCGAGCATGCACCCTGCAGTTGCAAACGCGTTGCTGAACCAGCCGAACGCAGACGCACCGTTGTCGATCGGCAACCGACAGCGTGTATATGCCACACTTGTCCAGTACGTGTCGCTTTTCTGTTGTGTGTGCACGTCGTGGGCGATGATGGATGGAAATTCTTGGAGAATATGACAAGTGGTCGACGTAGGTTCACGACCAACTACGAAGAGCGCAAGTTTACAGCATTCGTCAAAGACTATGCCAAAGTGTGTCGAAAAGAGCTGCCCGTGGAGCATCTCGTCGATCATTTCGTGGCGTAGCCATCGGGACATGGGGAACGGCAGACCGTACGTCCGTGTAATGTCGTCCGGTGTCGTGGACAGGAGCAATAAATAGTTACCAGCATTAGTGTCCTGCGATGTTATGCCGATGCTGATGGAGGAGGATGTCGGATCGCTGGCATGCCGTTCCCTTTCCCGGCGTGCATTGAACTTGGTGTTGACGGATGAGTCCACGGACCTGGTGGCTTTGCGACGCCGAGGAGCTCGCCGATGCGTTTGTGTTTCGCGACGCGGCCATCATAGATGGTATGGGCCGCCTTCGAGCTCAATGGGATCAAGTCATTCGAGTGTTTCGTTGGATGGTGCCGCCTTTCGTCGGCCCATGCTGCGAGGTGATTGTCAGCAAAGAACGTGAATGTGGATGGACTGGAATCAATCGTGAACGGTGGAGTTGATCGCTTGTGTCGAGACGCATGCAGTGCATCCATGAGATGGGCGGTTGACGTTGCGTCGGTGGAGTTGTCGTCCAGTTTTGGCGTGGAGTGAGGAGCCCTCCACGGCATTCGTTTGTACGTGGGTGTCGTGGGATGATACAAGGCGTGCGTTTCGTTTCCAGGAGCAAGCGCTTCGGACAGGCGTCGACGAAGCAGCGGCGATGCTGACGTTTGCTTGTATGGTGTCGACGTGGTCACGGAGCTGTCGGTCGTGAGGTCCCAGTCGTTCCCCGCGTCTTCAACGTAGTCGTACTTTGAATTCCAGAGATCCATGCCACTAGGTCCTTTATCAACACGTACGCCTATTGCACCCTTCTTGTCGCATTCGCGACGGCGCCGCCGTCGCGAGCCATCGTTGTAGGGCCGACACGCCGCCATTTGATACAATGGAAATGCGGCGCGTCGGCGAGATATTCTTCGGGTTCGAATATTCCTCATCTATGTCGATTTGGATTGGCTAAAATCCAAGGACATTCACCAATCAAGTGCTTGTATACCTTTGAAATGTCGAAACCGTGGGGTTTCCCAAGTCGATCAAGGTGCCACCGACGTGGCGGCGGCGACGCATGCATCGTTTCACTGGCAACAGCAGAGTGCACGAGGGGAAATGTCCACAGGGTTTGGGACGTTTTTGGTTGTAAGTAGACCATCGTGGATGTCTGTGTCGGCAACATGGGAAGTCGACTCTTTGGTCAGGTCATGGGTTGCAAGGCCAAAGCATGTCGACGGCAACATCGAAGGGGCGACCAGTTAAGGTGAGGCGTTGATGTTGCCAAGTAGCAGCAGCATCACCGCCATGACCGTGACGACGCGCACAGTTTCCACAAGCGAATGTGATTCACTCCATTCTGCCTTGTGCAGCCAACACAGGCCACTAGTTCGTGGGTGGACTTGCACACCATGGAGTTCCTTCTTGGTCACACTTTTCAACCTCGACGGAGGCTTTTGAAGGAGCGCACGAGATCAGTGGATGGTTTTGTGACTGGAAACGATGCGTGTCGGTGAAAAGCTGCTTTCGTTCGACAATGGCGCCACGTATGCAGCAAGCAATCAAAAGTCTTTATCGTTTTCAACAGTGTCGCTGGTTACGTCTGGCGCTTGAGCTTTTTCTTGGCCGGCTGCTTGCCGCCGCTCTTCTTGCGCTTTCCCGCGGCGTCGTCGCCATCGTCCGACTCGTCCTGGTGGCCCACCATGTTCAACATGTTTCAAACGCGGGACGACTTACATTGTCTGAACCATTCTCGTCCTTGGATTCCTTGTTCAGCTCCCGGTACTCTAGGTCAGCGGCTTCCTTGACCGCTTCCAGGTTCTCCACCCCGTTCGCCTGCGCTTCCTTCACGCGGGCTACATGGCACGACAAGGATGAGATCCCACCGAAGGATCGCCGGTTACCTTTGACAAAATCTTGTCGATCCTTGGCACGCTTGTTGGAAAACCATGTCTTGAGTTGGCGCTTCGTAATGGTGCCGCCGTCGCCTTCGTTGAGTTCGTCCTGGAGCTGGTCCATCACAGCATTCGCCGGGCGGGAGCTCGTGTCGAACAGCGCATGCATGCGTTCCAACTGCTTCTCGTTGAAGATGCGGCCGTTGCTCTTGCCCTTCTTGGTCGCATTCGCCACTTCCTCGACAGCCGCCTTGGTGTCGTCACCCACCGAGTCCTTGTCGACACCGCCGTCGTCCTCGTCGTACTCGCCCATGTCCTACGCATGCATGGCCCTTACACTCCCTTCGTTGACGAATCCCGAGGTCGAGTGTGTCCACATACAACGTCACTTGTGGCAGGGTGGTCGCGCGAGTCGTCTTTCGTGGGCTTGTCGGCCAAGAGAGCGTTCGGAGGATGGCCCGCAGCCTTGCGCTTGTAAAACCAGCACCGCAGCTGCTTGTAGTCATGGTGGGTCGAAAGATCTCCCACCGCGGCTTCGTTCAACGTGGCAGCGAGCTGGACCAACGCATCTTTGTCGGGCGAGTCATTCTACTCGACAACCAAAGTCGACGTCAATAATCACGTGGCCATCCGCGGCACGCATCCGCCACCCATTCCATGTTCACCATGTACAGCAGGATCCAAGCGGTGCGATGCAGTGCGGGCAGCACGCCCCGGTAGGCGCAACGAAGCCGCACGGGTTTGAATTTGCCCGTGCCCAAACGAACAGTACAGACGGGCGCGCGTACCTGTTGAAATGCATTTTCGAGCACGACGAGCTGGTCGACTGTAAACTTGACCCGGCTGACTTTGCCGGGTTTTTCTTCCTTTACAACGTCGTCGCCGTCGCGAGCGTCGACGTCGTCGACGGGTGCAAGCGACGAGCTCGACGATGTAATGACAGACTGAATGTGGTCGCTGAGTTTGGCGGCGAGGCGGACGACATCCTTGTTGTCTTGGTGCGCCTTGGCCACGAGTCGCAGCTGGCGATCGAGCCGCGTATCGTGGAGAACGGGGGCAGGGAGGTCCACCGAGAGGAGCAGTTCCAAGATATCCATGACGCATTCGGGGGCGGCTTCGTCTTCCACGAGCTTGAGCAGCTGCAGTTTTAGATGCGTCACTTCGTCCTTGTTGAGCGGCTGCGGACCGACGGGCTTGCCATGGATGTACAGCCGTTCGCGAGCCTGTTGAATCGCGCGGCTTCGCTCTTCCTTGACGTCTTCCTCGCTACGTTCAAAGCACCTGAGCTGCTTGACTCACGGAAATGACCAGCACACACCTGAGCCCCGCCTCGCGGGCCACCTTGACCGCTTTACGAACTGACGCCACGTGGTCCATCCGCAGACGTTGCTTGGCTTTCGCAGGCTTCTTCACATCTGGGGACGACATGGTGCTGTTGGTGATCGCTGCGATCGAATACGCCGACGCTGTCGGTGTAAATGTTGTTGCATGTGCCGCGTCGTCCGTCTATGCAGTTGCCGGTGAAAAACGTGACCAGTTCTTCTTGAAACCCATCCAATTCACGAATCGCCATGGTTGGACTTACAGATGATGACGCGACGAGGGGGGCGTCGCCAAGGAGCTGCTCGGCCTCTTCCATGATGTCCATGGCCCCCGTGCTCGTTTCCCGCATCTTGGCGACGCGCGCTTCCAAAACTTCTTTGGCTTCATCAATGTAAGCCGCCTTCATCTTCTTGACCGTCTCCGAGTCCATTCCTGTCGTATCCACGTCCTAAACACCGACAACGTCAATCCATATTCATGCAAACAGACTGTCGAATCGTCCCAAGAATATGTTTCCACCGCGAAGACACGTCCACCAACCGACTGCGTGCCCCCCACGAGAGATGCACACAAACGCCATGAGACAAACGAGCTGGGTACAGCATGCATCCACGAATAGCAGCCATGGCACCACACGAGGCCACAACCACACCATCTCGTTCTTATGCCCACACAAACAATCCAACAGGACAAGCTGCCCATGTCCTCTCGTTCGTACCTTCATCTTGATGCGCATGTAATCCAAACGTTCCTTGGCGCGGCGGTTGTCAAACCAGATGCGAATCTGCTTGACCGCGATGCCTTCCGGCTGGAGCTCGGCGTCGGCGTACGCGGGGGAGTTGATAATGCGATACATCGCCTGGATCTCGGAGCTTTCGGGGCGGCTGCTCTTGCCATACCAGTCCTCCAATTTGGCGATTTGCGCCGACGAGTACAGCCGCGAGGCACCGCCGCCCGTTTTGACTTTGAGCTTGGCTTTCTGGATCTCCTTGGCCTCGCGCTCCAGACTCTTTTGTTCGAGGTTGGGCGGGTACTTGACGTCCTTGATCAGCTCGACTTCGGTTTGGACGGCATGGTATTGCAGCGTGTACACGAGGCTCTCGAGCTGGCTCAACCCGGCCGCTAGCTTTCGGAGGAGCATCGACGACCCCGGTGGCAGATTTGTATCGGGCTCAGCGTCCTTCTCCACGGGAGCTGCGACTTCCGGATCTTCATCTTGGCTTTCGTCGTCGCTGTCATCACGTTGGTTGCTGCGATTGGTACCCTTGGACTTGGCCGTGCCGCCCAAATGCTGCTCCACATCCTGCTTGAGCGACTGCGCCAACACCAGCAGTTCCTCGCCCTTTTCCAGCACCAGGCCGTTGAACTTGCGCCCGGCCTTCAGCGCCACTTCGACCAGTCTGTCAACCAGAAATACATTTGAATGGCGGTCGCGACGGACAGAGAGAGTCCAAACCAATCCCACATTTTCGGTCGAATGTAGCATTCCATCACCGAAGCATGCACGACGACACTTTCACTTGTGCGTACCTCGCGTACGACTCATCGGTGGCGCTGGTTGATGACGACGACGCAGAGGTCGCGGCGGACGACGGTTTGGTGCGAGAGTGCTTGATGGCGTCGGGGGTTGCCCGGGCCGATGCGGGATCGGAGCGCCGCACACCCTTGCCCTTGCCCTTGGGTGTGACCACGATCTTCTTGATCGGTTCGCAGTCAGGGCAAAACCACTTCTTCAAATGGTTGGTTTGAATCAACTTGGCGTACTTTTGCCGAAAGCACGTCGGGTGGAATCGAACGCCACATTGTGCACACACAAGCGCGCGCTTGGCGTTGGACGTGTCGTCGCCGCACACTTCGCAGACCGTGGACGAAGTGGATAACGTGGGCACTCTCGGCTCCTACGGGCGAGATACGAGTCAGACCTGTGAGAGTCAGGATGGCCTCTTGTACTTTGCGCAGGTTGTCGTCGTTGGCAGCGTTGTTACTGGACGACGTGGCGGTATTGCCGAGCGTTGCTTGTTGCTCCTGCTTGACGAGAAGTTGCTCCAGTTCGTCTTCGTCCTCATCATCGTCATCCTCGGACGGGACATGCGATGGTGGGTCGTCGTCGTCGTCGTCATCGGAGGACTCGCTGGCGTCGCTCAACGGCGCTGGTTTGGCCTTGACCAAGGAGGCCAGGAGCGACGACCCAGTGCTGATGGACGGGAGGTGATCCGAGGCTGCAGTGGCCGACGGAGGCGGCGGCGCCGACTCGTCGTCTGTCGAGTAGTCTGAACTCATCGAGAGCGAAAATGAGGGGCAGTGCACGTTTGCTGGGCGTCGTTTTCCATTGCGTATATTTGCCCGTTGGATATTTATATACATGCGGAACATGCCCTCTATAGTGAAACCAAATGAACCAGAGCCAAAATATTATCATGAGGTCGTCCCATGCTCCTACAGCCAGCACATGCACGGTATTAAATGTTGGAGGTTCTTTCCCACTTACCTCGTCCCCACCACCTCTTGGGGCCAGAATATTTCGATATTTCAAGTCAGCGTGTGTCGGTCCAACGCATCGTTGAGTCGACGATCCATGTTCCCCCACCGGTCGGGTTTTCACGGAGCCGTCGCGTGCGGCGGTGTCGTGTGCGATGCTGCCCCGCGCTTGCGCGCGACCTGTGTTTGCCTTGAGGTGATGCTCAGCCAATGGATTGCAGGAAGGTCGTGGAATTGAACCAATCCTATGCGCTCATGTCTAAGATTACAGCCAATCATATGCGAGATCAAATGTAGATGGTTACCTTGCAAGGAATGTGTTCAATCCACAACATTCTTTGAAAAAGTTCCATTCGGTGAGATCACCTCACTTGCCGTGGACGATTGCGTAGGACACACTCCTTGACGTGGTAGCGATCGTTGCTGGACCAAACCACGGTTTTGGACATCCCATGCTGGTACAATGGGGCTGTAAGGAGAGTATAAACGTTGAGAGGATTCGTACGGATACGATGCGGAAAGACACGCTACATTATCCGGATTTCATCCGGACGACTGGCGGTCAAACTTGAACAACAACGCGCCATGGACGCGGCCGAGCTCTTGGACAGCTACACGGATGCCATCTACGCCTCTACGTACACGGCCGAAGAAGTGGTGGCGCTAAAGGAACGAAAGAAGATGAACGAAACAATCATGCTGTGCCGTGCGATGCTTCGAGACGAGACGTGGGAGCATGACGCGACTGTCAACGAACTCGACGTGTACTTGACGTACGCGAGCACGCTCGAGTCGTTGACCCGGCGCTACGAAGCAATCGACATCCTTGTGCGTGGAATCGATATCATGGACGAACATCCGATGCTTCGATTGGCGCTTGCTCGACTGCAGTTCAAGGCGGGCCTGTACGAGGAAGCGTTGGAGTCCTGTCTCCTGGTCGCGGAAGCGTATCCAAACGACACGCGGTGCAGTAAAGAAAGCGCCGCGGATGCGTACCACCTTGCAGGTGCTGCTGACATCAATCCCTTCAAGAGACCGATCTCACTCGAACAGGCTGGGTCAAGATTCACGGGGACGATCACACGAACGCGTATGCATTGTGGAGTCGCGGTGCCAAGGCCGTGCCGTCTTCGGCTGTTCTCGCGAGGCAATACCGGAAGCGGCAATGCTGGGACGACGACAGCGACGTGGATTTGCTTCATCCTGGCTTGGTATGCGCTACCACGTCGACGTGTTACCTGTCGAGATGTAGGTCGGGCAGGGGGCGTCTGGGCTCCCAGCTGAAGGTTTTGCCGTCCCGCCATCAACTCGCGCGGTGGCGTTGTTCAATCCCAACACGCAAGCCAACCGCGTCGTGTTTCGCTCGACCACTCCACTTTTGACCAAGGTAAAGTACGTGCGAACAACCACGGCACGTCGTTTCGTCATGGTCTTGGGCAGGACGAATGTGCCAACGTGGTTGACATTGTCCATGCTTTCCATCGAGAAACACTGGATGGTCGATGGGGCACGGTGCGCCACTCGAGCGTCAAGACGACGGACGTCGCGGTCGAGGACATCCCGAGCCTTCGACCATGGCTTAAAGTGTTGCTCCAGTCGCGCGTGTACCCATTTCTACACGCTTGCTTTCCGTCTCTGGCGGACCACACAACTATGATGGACCCCGTGACGATGCAAAGCCGTTGCCGCGTTCACGACGCGTTCATTGTGCGGTACGTCCGTTCCATGGTGGCGTCTATTCATTGTATGGCGCAGCTACGATGAGGTGGACGAGTCCCTGAGCCTTCCAGAGCACAACGACACGTCCGTGACAAGTGTCGTGGTGTCGCTAAATGATAGGTTCCAAGGCGGGGGCACGTGGTTTGAAGCGCTGGGCCATGTCGTCGACGCGGATGTCGGGCATGCGGTCGCGTTTGCCGGGCCACTGCGCCACGGAGGTGCGTTCGTCGACAGCCATGCATGTCTTTGTCGGAAACCACATGACGCACCATGTCGTGGGTAGGCCATGCAATCACGTCGGGGTGTCGGCTGATCTTGGTCCTGTTTCTGTACGTCGATGGGTTTGCCTACGGCGACTACCTGGCCAACTTCGCCGAGGACAACGACACCAACAACGCCGGGGCGGGCAAAGGGTTTGTTGTGTACAACCAAACGGTGGAGCTGGTCGCAACTTTGAACGAGGCACCGCCCGCCACGGTGACATGTCAAGTTGCCGACGATGCGTAACAACGAGTTGAGTGTCCACCTTCTCGAGGTTTTCCAGTAAGCTTCGATCGCGCTAGAGTTGAAAGCTACAGTGTGGACCGTCTGTGCATGCATGGCCCCTGATGGAAGGTCCGTCGTGGCGAGCGACGAGTGGAGCCAATCCTGACACAGCGACTCGAGAGAAGAAACGAGCTGGCGTGACTCAATTTCGACACGCTTCTTCGTTAACGAGGGTCATCGATCCAGGCCGTCGTCCAACTAGGGTGCAGCTCTTACATGCAACGGTCATGCGTCGGCAAAGGAATCTGCGCAGGAAAACGCGTGAACTTATGCAGGCAACCGTGGAACAGACAGCTTGACCAAGCTCCTTCACCACCCGCTCGAACCCATGTCTTCAAGCGTCCTCGCGACAACGTCGTGGTTCCTAAATGGGATGATGCTTCGACCTGTTGCGCCTTCTTCTTGACGGACTTGGACTCAACTCATAGCGACCTGCAGCCGTTGGGTGCAGGCAAGGCACTTTTGGTCACGATGGCATTTGAATAGGTGAAAAGCATGTCGCGGGTGGTCATGAAACACGTGCTCCTTCTTCCTCAACTGTAGAGAGGTGGCAATGAACCGCAGACCCGCCACGCAAAATGCATTCACATTGGTCTCGGGGCGGCGCGTTGGAGTGGAAGGCATCCTCATTCGTTGTAGCGACCGTCAACTTTGGCCTGCTGACAAGTTGCGTCTGTGCTTCGCGGCACGGCCTGTCCACATGGTCACGCGCCCCTCAACATAAATTCCAACGTGCGCTGGTACCCATTCGTACGATTCGATTTCCGCGACGCGTTGAAGCCCAAGAGGTGGAAGCGAGGCTGACCGAGTCGACCGGCCTCCAACACCACACCAAGTCAAACCTAGTCAAGTTGAGGTCGAATGTGGCGACCTTTCACAGGTCGACACACTTGTAGAAGGCAGCTACGTTCTCTCGCCTGGCTCGGTGCCAGACCGTGCAAAGTCGACGGCGCCTCGAACGCTTCCGACGTGGGCATGGACTCGCGTCGGTTTCGCTGCATCGTCGTGCTTCTGCGCACTGGCACCATAATGGGTCTGGATGGGCTGACCAACGTCGAGCGAGACCAACATGCTCGTGCTGCATATCGTTGTACCCCATTGCCTAACCACCAACCGCAATTTCTGGCACTGCACTACGATGGAGGCAGCCAGCCAGCCAATCGACACTTTCGTGCATGTCGCAGGCATATCGGGGAGCCCCTGAATGAGAGAGCATGGACGGCAGTGCTATGACGGCAAACTCCAATGCCCGTTCGCGCCCAACGACCGCAAAGTCAGCTTGCTCACTCAGCGTTATGTGCGGGGGGCATGATGCACTTGTACCACGTGCTATGGATAGTGTAAAAGGGTCAAGTAATGAGTCTGCTAGTTAGTTGGCTGCTCGACGTGACCAGACTGCAAGTAGCTCTCGGCCTCGACGTGGTTTGATCGATCGGGTAGGGGCATGCGTGGCTTCAAGAACGAGGCCCGCTGGCTCCAAAATGCGGCGGTAGTCATCCAGTGACAGCACGTATGGTGGGCCATCAGTGTTGGATGACAAAGGGGACGTGGACGACGGCAGCAATGCCAAGGGAAAGAGCAGCGTGAGAAGTCGACCGGTATCGGGTCGAAGGAGCGCATGGAATTGCGCGGCGCAAGCAGCTCGCATATCGGGTTCAATTGCAGCAAAGAAGAGGTAGTCGTAGATCAGGTCAAACGAGGCCAGTTCAAGGGGAGAAGTGGCGCTCGTGGCAAAAAAGTCGCCATGGACGAGCGAAATCGCGTCGGCATCGCGTCCGACGTTCGCTCGTGCAATATCGATGGCTTTCGCCGAAATGTCCAATCCTGTAGGCTCCCAGCCTTGAGAATGCAAGTGCAACAGATCAAACCCCGATCCGCATCCTGGCACAAGCGCCGTGCGGCGGTTCGCAGTAGATGACGGGGGAGACAGCTTCGCCAGACCTTCCACAAACGAAGGGTTCACTCCCTTGAGCTCCCATGGCGTCACTTTCTCGCTCCATGCCTTCTCCCAGTCTCGTCCAACTTTGTCAAAGAAATGCCGGCGATGGCTCGGCATCTGTCCACGGACGCCGCCGCCCCACACCCGCCTCATCTTGAGCATGTGTCCGTAGAGTGTGC
>NW_008580166.1:588635-601081 GCF_000520115.1 Aphanomyces invadans
GTCAGCTTGCTCACTCAGCGTTATGTGCGGGGGGCATGATGCACTTGTACCACGTGCTATGGATAGTGTAAAAGGGTCAAGTAATGAGTCTGCTAGTTAGTTGGCTGCTCGACGTGACCAGACTGCAAGTAGCTCTCGGCCTCGACGTGGTTTGATCGATCGGGTAGGGGCATGCGTGGCTTCAAGAACGAGGCCCGCTGGCTCCAAAATGCGGCGGTAGTCATCCAGTGACAGCACGTATGGTGGGCCATCAGTGTTGGATGACAAAGGGGACGTGGACGACGGCGGCAATGCCAAGGGAAAGAGCAGCGTGAGAAGTCGACCGGTATCGGGTCGAAGGAGCGCATGGAATTGCGCGGCGCAAGCAGCTCGCATATCGGGTTCAATTGCAGCAAAGAAGAGGTAGTCGTAGATCAGGTCAAACGAGGCCAGTTCAAGGGGAGAAGTGGCGCTCGTGGCAAAAAAGTCGCCGTGGACGAGCGAAATCGCGTCGGCATCGCGTCCGACGTTCGCTCGTGCAATATCGATGGCTTTCGCCGAAATGTCCAATCCTGTAGGCTCCCAGCCTTGAGAATGCAAGTGCAACAGATCAAACCCCGATCCGCATCCTGGCACAAGCGCCGTGCGGCGGTTCGCAGTAGATGACGGGGGAGACAGCTTCGCCAGACCTTCCACAAACGAAGGGTTCACTCCCTTGAGCTCCCATGGCGTCACTTTCTCGCTCCATGCCTTCTCCCAGTCGCGTCCAACTTTGTCAAAGAAATGCCGGCGATGGCTCGGCATCTGTCCACGGACGCCGCCGCCCCACACCCGCCTCATCTTGAGCATGTGTCCGTAGAGTGTGCGTTAAAATCCTTAAAACCGTTTTTACTGCGATTCTCAATGGGTTTCGACAGCGTTCAAACGTTTAAAACCGTTTTTACTGGTTTAACACGACGGGATGTCGGGGTTTCGAGGTTTCGGGGTTTCGAGGTTGATATGCCATCAGGGTCGACACGCCACTGGCCACGTGCTCGATGGCATCGACTGCCAGCGACGACACGAGCTCAATTTGCACCAGCCATGTCGCATTGACTTGGCTGTTTCCAGCTTCACTGCCGGCGGCGAGGTCGGAGCGCTTCCAGATGAATAGGCCACGAAGTACAAGACACTTGGCGAGCGTAGGGAACCCCATGCACGTCGAACGGGGGTCGCCGTCTTTGTGGACTTCCTTGCGCTGAATTTGGCGGTCCAGTTCTTTATTCCCCAGCCAACGACACCAATGGTCGAGTTACATCCCCGAAACGCGTGGTCGCGTGCCTTTGCAAGTGTTTTGGCACTGTCCCCCTTGGAGTCGACGTTGTGAGTCCTTTGCACGATGACTGCCAAGGGTACACCTCGTGACTTGGCCGTCTCGGGGACCCTCACGCAATCTCATGAACCTCACCAGCTTCAAGAATTGGCGCGGTCGTGAAGGCGATGGAAGTGCTCGATTTCCATCCCGCACGCAGGATACATGTAAAGCCCTGGCCGGCAAAGCACACCTTTTGAGAGACGCAAACAGCACTGAGTTCACTCGAAGCTGTCGACAAACGTCAAGCAGTGTACCTCGACGTTCAAGTGCTTGATGAATTCAAACTGCATGCCAGCGTTGCATCCTCTTTCGTCGCAACTGGCGCAAGTGTCCGAAGAAATGGCATTCTTGTCGATGCCCCCAAAGATAGGCGACCCAGACGTTGCGGCGCCCGTGATGCCCTTGCCAACGTCAGGATTTCACTGCGTCGCGACGCAGTCCCGAGTTAACGCACGGATTGAGCTCGTCACGAGCATGGAGAAAATTCTCGTGTATGACTGGACAAAAGACAAGCGTACACCCATTTTGATTGGCTTATTTCATCTATTCCACATCTTCCACCAATCAAACTGCAAGGTAACTCCACATCGACGCTCTGTCTGGTCGCCGCCGCCACTGAAACCCGCCATGCCGAAAGAGTTCCAGCCGCTGCTGTCGCCGCCGCCTATATCCACAGACGAATGGCGCCATGTCCTCGTCATTACGATCCCGCTCGTGATGCTCCAAATTCTAGAGTACTTGCCTCAGCCCATCCTCAACATGTATATCGGTCACCTGGGTACGCCGTGTCGTCGAGGAGATTGCGGAAAAACGTCATGCCAACCTGTAGCTCTGGACGAAAGTGAAAGCCGCGTCGTGTTGGGTGCAAGTGGGCTTTGCTCGCTCTACTTTACCACGACGGCGTATAGCGTGATCATTGGGTTTAGTACGGCCATGGATGCATTGACTGCCCAAGCGCATGGCAAAGGTCGTGGGGCTGAGCTTGGTGTCGTGTTGCAGACGGCGGCGTTGTGCGCGGGGGCGCTCTGTGTGCCGCTGGCGTTGGTGCTGTACTTTTCGGGGTTCATTCTGCACGCGTGGGGGCAGCCAGACGAGGTGGGTACGTCGAGAAGGCAATCGCATTGTTCACGTCGCTTTCGTAGATTGCAATCGCGACCCAAGTCTTGCTGCGGTGGTTCATGCTCGGGATTCCCCTTGTGTTTGCGTACGAATTCTTTAAACGCGTGCTCCAGGGCCAGAACATTGTGTGGCCCATCGTGGGTTCCATTGCAGCAGGCGTCGCTGTCGCGCTGACGCTGGGCTACGTTCTTGTGTTTTACACGGGCCTGGTACGCGAGTGTGTGAGGTCCGCTCCCACGTACTTGCTGTCGAGGGCTGCTACGACGTGTTGGGGCCAGTCGACGGCTCACTCATGTCCGCGTTATGTAGGGCTACATTGGCGGTACGATGGGCATGATGGGGTTCTATACGGTGACGCCCGTCCTTCTTTTTCAGCTGGTGCGTTTATCTGTTTCCTGTGCATGCTGTCGACTTGCCTGGTTGCAGCGCGGATGTCGTCGCCGATGGCTGCACTGACCTGTTCGAGTAGTTGCACACGAAGAACATGCACTATGACTGGGAGGCCGCGCGCGCCAAAGTCCCTGCCTTCTTGTGCTTGAGGTACACATCCACGGTTAACTTCGGCATGGCTCGTGGATGCGACTGACATGGCCTGTTGTAGCTTCAACGGTTGGATTATGTTTCTGAGCGAGTTTGCCGGCATTGCCGGCACGTCGTTCATGGCCGGGTCGCTGCCAAATGCTGGCACGGCGCTGAGCGCCAACACAATCTATTCGGGGTTTCGATCGCTCTTTGGCATGGTTTACCTTGGGATTGGGTTCACCAGGTACGTGGGGTGCCGTCCTTGTTGCATTGTGTACATGGGCGTCGAATCCATCGAGATCTGTCCCTTGTCTTGGACATCTTGATATGCCAACGCGACGCCGTCTTTGATATATGACTGACACGCACGTTGTAGCTCGGTGCGGGTTGGCAACGCCCTCGGGGGCAACCTCCCCGTGCGCGCCGAATTCGCGGCATGGCAAACGGTCAAGATCAGCTTGGTGTGGGCAGGCATCTCGACCTTGGCCATGGTTGTCATCGGTCCACTCTACGCCACACTGTACACACAAGATCCCGACGTCCTAGCCGACGCGACGACGCTCTTTTACGTGACCGCGCCGTTCCAAGTCATGATGGGCATCTGGGGCGCAGTCCAAGGCACGTTTCGAGGCAGCGGCAAGCCGCATCAAGGAGCTATCGCAAACATCCTCGCGTTTGTCGTTGTCGGGTTTCCACTCGCATGGAGCTTGTCCAAGATGTGGGGCATCGTTGGGCTATGGCTTGGCGTGTCCGGAGGCTTTTGCCTCTGCGCCATCTACGGCATGTACTGGCTGCTGCACGCAGACTGGGACGCGATCGCGGACGTGACCTCCCAGCAAGTGTAGAAATGGCTATCGTCGTTGAATAAATTGAAGTACATGTTTGTGGCAAAACGTGCTGGGCGTGCGGATGTTGCAACATGTACGTGAGGCGCGCGCGGAAGGAAGTGGTCGCGGCGGGTTGTTGACACTGTGTGGACGCTACATACACTTGGCACTGCGCCACCCGCAACTCGATCGACATCGTCACGGGGCGGCACCATCCCGGCGACGCTGTGCACGTTGGCCAAAATCGTGCAATCGTTGGCCTTGAGACCCCCAACGCGTCCGGTAGATCGTGGCCGCTCGCTCGAACACATGCCAACTGGCCCCAACTGTCCCTTACCCATGGACCATGCACCCCCCCACACACTACGGCTGCGCATCTGCCGTGGTTGCCCAACATGTCGTACAACTCCGTGAAGAAGAGGGGAGATCGATGTTAACGTGATTTGGTCATGGGGGACGCAAATACCTTGGCTCGTTCCGGGTCCACACGCTCGTCGTGGCTTATAAACAAAATCTCGGGTTGGATCGGCGACAGCATGCCTCCATGGGGCGGCGCTGCGTGTGATGGCGATGCCAACGCAGGCAGGACTCTGTCGAGTGTCTGGTTGCTCATTGTCGGCCCTACCAAGCGACGTCGGTCCCTAGCCACGGCCAGAAGATCGTGTATACTAGATGGATGGTCCACACGACCCCATGCCGTTGGTTTCACGTGGGTTCGAAGAGGCACTTTGGGTTTCCGCAGACGTCCTTCAAATGGTTGGTTGGTCACGGGGTCGAATCTACCGAGGCCACGATGGTCGTCATGCACGCCATGCGCGGGGAAACATTACCCATGGACGTAGGCTTGGGCGTTCCGTTCATGGGCAATGCGATTGAGTGCTCGTTCGTGCATCGCGTCTTCCAGTGCCTCGGCCCGTGCCCGAATGGCCTTGTTCATTTGCTACACCATCGCTGTCCGTGAGTCCATTGCACAGCAGCACCGATTGCCAGCAACTCGATACACGAACGAATCGACGGTAGAACGTACCGTCGACTTCATGCAGTGGAGCCGTCGATTCCCGACATTCGTGACGGCTTCGTATTTCTCTGGCCGGAGGATCTCGTGGTTGAGGATGTTGTACAGCTTGCCTGCACTAAACTGCTCGCCGTGGGGCAGTTTGTCGTCGCGGTCGATGCCGTGGACCCTTTCTTTGGCCGCACGGGCCTCCACGAACGCCATTTCTTTGGTCGAGTCGTAGTACCGCACGAGGAGTGGGTTGAAGTCATGTGTTTTGTTGAACTTTGCAATCGCGTGCTCGTGCAGCCGCGCCGCGTCTGCTTGCGATCTCGCGTCGTGGTTGGTGTGGTACCTAAGCGGCATATGCATTCCATCAACTTGTTTGGGCCGAGCAGAGTGGAAAGATCATGTGGCTCACTTGTTGCTGATCACGTTAAACGGTCGCCCGAGGTGTTGGCTGTCGACCATCTTCTTTCCGAGACCGTCGGACGGAGCAATTTGAACGGGCGGGACGTCCAAGTCCTGGTGGTTCACAATGTTGTATGGCGCGCGTGTGTTGGGGGGACGGAGCGCGGACTCGACCGGCTCGACTTCGGCCGTGTGGTGGTTGATCAAGTTGAACTTTTGGACGTAGCGGCTTTGTTTTGCCTACGTGTCGTTGGGTGGGGTCGGCGACGTCGGGGTCCTACTCACTTTGGCATCGGCAAGGGCTTGCATGCGGGCTTTGATTTCCCGGTCTTTTGTAGCCGCTTCCTATGGTCCCCATGAGACAACACAGCAGCGCCATAAGTGTCAACACCCGCTGCACGTCGCGGTACTGCGCTTGAATCAAGTCGTACTCGCGCTCTTCGCGAGACTTTTCATATCGAGTGATGTGACGCACAGGATGTTGTTGGTCTGGCCGCCACGGGAGAATGGCTTTCGACGCCTGAAGCACAGCTTAGCATCCACTGCGATGCACGTGGGCTCGCCACACGCCTCAACTGGACATACGCCACATGCACGCACACAAAGGTACCTTGTAGATTTGCAAGTCCTCCCCCCATGAGGTCCCCCTTGGCAAGAGGTGAACCGGCGTCGTCATCGCGTCGGCGCTGTCGAAACCACCCTATTTAAAAACGAGCGATCGAAACGTTTGTCCATTTTGATTGGTTGAAATAGTAACGTCTGCGAATTTGATTGGCGAATGGATTCCTCCGACAGCGGGCACGTAGCCGTCGGTCGACTTACGCGGTCGCCCCCATGGCCAACGACGCGTCCTTTCGCAGCTGAGGTTCGGAAGCAGCGAGACATTTGGAAGGGTGACCGCATGGCAGGCAAGGAAGGTTGCATTTTACACTCTGGGGTCACTTGCCGACGTGGATTTCCGGTAGTACTCGTTGAAGTCGAGCCGAAACGTGAGATACGGCAAGTTGTCCGACCCGAGCGCCTGTTGCTTCAGCAGGTCGAGAAACGCTACGATTTGTGCGTGGTAATCGGTGGCAATCGTTTGCATTTGCTTGACCAGCGCGCCAGACCCGTCCAGCGCTGACTTTGCGCGGGGCTGGTCGTCTGTAATTCCCCACGTCGTCTACGACCGAATGCGACAGTGTCCACACATTCGCAACGAGGAATAAACCTGGCTCATGCGTTCTTGGCGATCGTAGAGCTGTCCTTCGCGCACGGCGGTCGTGTAAATAGCTTCCTGCACTTTGGAGAATTTGAGGATGGTTTCGAAGATGCCTTTCAACGCAACGACGAGGTTTTGGTTTTCGTCCAACATAAACGCCTACACACAAGATGCATCAGTCGTCCAAGATCATCACCATCATCCGTGGCATGCCGTACGTTGGACTGGATCCGTTGCAAGTAGGCCGAGTGGGCGTCGATGAGCCCGTCCAAGTGGGTCGCGCACTGCACGTCGTGCACGAACGAGTGCCACGACCCGTCGAGGACTTCAAACATCATGTAGTTGTGCAAGTTGGTTGTAAAGTGGATCATTTCGGAGCGTAGGAGGTTGCCTTGATGCAGCACTGCCCACGCATGCGGCAGTTTTTTCTACACAACGCGTGTCCGCGTCGATCGAACGATAGAGTGTGCGTACGCTGATCAAGTGGACCAAGTTCATGTCGCGTCCCCAGCACGTGCTCAACGAGTATTCGACGCGCTTGACTTTGAACAGAAACGAAAACATTCGCAAGTACTCGGACATGGACGCGTCAGGGATCACCGTGTTGAGTGGCGCTTGGAGCTTGTAGTGGAGTGCAAACACATCCCACCCTTCTTCGCCTACGCCGAGTCCCCCAATTCGTGATTGTGTTGCCAGCAGTCGAACTACCTGAAGAGGCTTGATGGAGCTTCACGTCCAAGCGGCTCAAAATGTCGCTCGTCTAGGTGAGAGGAGGCACGTCCTGTCCAACCACACGCGAAGAACGTACCTCGAATTTGGCATTTGATGCATTCAAAGCCGTTTCCAGGACGCTCATGAGGTTGTGTCGGTAGATTTGAGTCGCTCGCTTGGACAGCTCGGGTTGAAGGAGATCCATCAGGTACTGGATAAAGTCTCCCTATGCACACGCGTGATCGTCTCTGTCGACGACAGTCCTCTCCGTACTTGGCCCAGCAACAAGTACTGCTTCAGTGCTCGGCAGTGTTCGAGCAATTGGTGCTTGTTCAGCAAAAGTTGTGTCACATAATTGTTCGTTTCTTTCGCAGCGGCAGTGATCCACTGCTGGAATTCCATCCTACCGATGGCATGACCACGTTTGAGACGCACGCCTGTTGTCGTGTGGACGAAAGCGATGTATTCGAACCAGTGATCAAATGTGAGGTTGGACGTGCGCAGCTGCGTGTCGAGAGTCCACTAAGCCACGATTCAATACATCGTAGAGGGTTGTTGCTGGCGTAGGTGAGCCATCGTCGTGCAGAAGGCTCGTACCTCCGAATCCCCGCAGCATGTTCGAATAAAGTTGATACTCTTGCCCATCACGAAGATCGTGTTGGCAACGTCTCTGCGCATGGCAGGGCCGCCATTTTAAGGATTTCTAGCAACGCCGTCGTCGACGTGTTGTACCTGGGGATGAACTGAGGCAACATGGACCATCGCAGCGAGTACTTTTGACTCCACAAGAAGTCATCGTCGACGGTGGCGTCACACGCAACAAAAAACTCTTCCTACAACATCATAGTGGGTTTCAAATCCTCCATGCCTTTCTCGACGACGACGTACGTAGGTGTCATCTAACATTCCTTCCAGAGTCCACTTCTGAATCATGTTGAGGAGCGGCGTCGCGACTTGGTTCAGGATGGTCGCTATGAATTGCCGCACAAACGGGTCGCCATGCTCCATGTACAGGTAAATTCCCGAAGCCAACGCCCCTCCGACCAGGCCATCCACGCTATTCCAGAACTTGCATGGTCAAGGAGGGACCTTACTCTGCCGACGTCGCCAGTCCAAAGCCCCATTACAGGTGATGCGCCTTGCAGAGTGAACCAACCCAGCGTTGTCCACCTCCTTTGAACGCAAACACGGCCATCTCGTGCATTCAAATGGGGATTCCATGACAAAAACCATCACGAAAAACATAGTCAGGTCATGTTTCAAGACACACATTTCAATCCGTAGCGCATTCAAAGAGCACGCACGCCATGTAACCAGTGCCGTCTCCATCAACAACACAAACGACAAAACACATTCATATCGGGCAAATATAGCACCGTGATGCCAGTGAACAGTCTTGAAAGCCCGGAAGGTCCGCACCTGTCGACAAGCGCCGCCATGACTCGTAGGCGGTCCAGTGGATCCTGTGTCCACACGATCAGGCGTTTGAGGGTCAAGTCGGGGACGCCTGCAGACTCTGGCAACGGATACTTGCCGGCGTCCAGGTCAACTTGAGCACTGAGGATGGCGATGAGGCGGTAAAAATCGCTCAACTCGGCTTTCAGCGCGTGGTGAAAGCTCTGAATGACGACTCCGTCCGACGACATGGCGGATCGCGCCAAGAATTGCTGGATGCGGTTGTACAGCCATCCGACTTCCGTGAGCTTACGAATGAGATCTCGCATGGCTACGTCAGGCGTGATGGAGATGAAACGAGGAAGAAGATCACGTACGAAGAGACACGCCGACATGCCGCGCCACTTCAAATCGATCAATTGATGGATTGTAAAAGATGTACTTCGAGTCGATGCCTTGGAACGCATACAGCACTTCTTGGAGCAGGACGGCTTCAGGAATGTCGATGGCGGCGCCTGTGTCGTGTTTGCGGACGGCTGCGCGATACGATTCTTGTTGCATGTGCTTGTCATGCCAAGAAGAAGTAGATGGGCGCGACGGCATCGAAGGATCGGACGGATATGGAGCATTGTGTGGAGTGGATGTCGAGGTGGGGTCCTGCAGGTGAGGATTACGATCATGTGGGACGATCATGTTGACGTACTGTCTTGACGGGTTGCCCTAACTTCATCGCAGGGAGAGGCGGTACGTACAATGTCGTCGAGTCCGTATCCAAGCTCAGTCTCAAGAGCACCGTCAACAATGCGGCCTTCCTGTGGAGCATTCCGTGCGTGATAAAGTCCTGGTTCAGCGATTCGAAGCGCTGCACCGCCAGCTTTGGGTCGTATCCGATAGAAGACTCCTTGAGGTGTCGTATAATCTTCTGTGTCACTCCCATCTACATCGTCCCACAAGAAAACACAGGATGGCCCGTCAACATGACGACGATGAAGCTTCGAGTTGAACGCACCATGTCGTTTGCGCGATACTCCACGTCATGCGCGTTCCCGTACCTGGAAGAGAGAATACGCAGAGATAGAGACATCAGGGACACATTCGGACTTCCATGAAGACTCGTCACGAGCGCATCCACCAGCGCCGGAACGTCCATTGCGCGCGGCAACAATGGAGTACTTTATGGAATGGTGCAAACGTATTATGAAATTCCCCCTTTGTCGAAAATGCAATATACTGAGGTACTTATTTTCCAAAATAGCTCTTCAAAACCTGTGAGATTTTTGCAATTTTTTCATAAATGTTTCAGACGTTTTGCATGAGCAGTGTCCAACATATCAATTCTTCACATGCTCGAGATGCAGGTAAGCCGAATCCAAAACGTGCGTGGGAGAGTTGATGTGTGAGCCCTGTGCAGCCTAGTCCCATGCGGGGGGTGGGAAAGATTGCTATGCATGCCGCGTGGTGAGAGTTGGTCCGTTGCTAGCGATGCATGTGATTTGTTGCGGCGTTGCCATACGGACACAACCACATCGGAGAATTCGGCGCACGGAACATGGCATGTAGCAACGAGCACCCGCATGTTGAGTAAAGCGAACATTTCAATCTTGTGATTGATTGGAAAGACGAAGATCTCGCTCTAGAGGAGACATGTCCGGGGTGAAGGCTTACTCAACCGCTTGGGCCGATATCGCGCCGTCCTTAGCCATGCGTTCGCCAATTGTTCCCTTGAGGAAACACACGCCTTCGCGGTGGGAGTACCCCACACATGCCTCAAGTTCCAGGCAAAGCCCGCAACAGTCGGCCGAATCGGCCGCCTCGACGCCGTAGATGTCCTGTCCAGGGATGTCGACGTTCAATTCCGGCGCCGTGCACACTCGAGTTTTTGACGGTGTGGTGGTGGGAGCAGGTTCATGTGTGACCGTCGGTGCGGGGGTCGGACTCCTGCCGCCATCATTGAGCTTCAGGTTCCCGTCCGAGTCGACCATGTTGGCTGCATTCACGCGACCAAATCCGTACCGGTGATTTGGCCATGCATTGTCCGGCGCGTCGCCGCAGTTGACCGCCCCATGACCGATCACCGTGCCGTTTTTCAACTTCCATTCCTGCGGCTCTGGCTGAAGCATGTCGCGATCAGCTGTCGTGGTCAAGAGGCCGAAAATCTCCTCGTACGTCAGGTCATTTAGCTTGCCTTTCAAGAGCGCGATGACACCCGCGACATGCGGCGACGCCATCGACGTTCCCGCAAGGGCTATGTAACCCTCTGGGTCCTTGGCATGAGCCGATACGGTGAAGAAGCCCGGGGCGACGACATCTGTCTTGCCGCGCCATCCCGCTGATGGCAAGGAATTCGTCATCGCCGCCGCCTTGAACGCTGGACCTTTCGAACTGAAGAACACGAGCTGAGTTGGGTCGTTCTCGTACGACCCGACGGCCACGACGTTTGGGTACCGCGACGGGTTGCCCATGGTGGCGCATTTGGGGCCACTGTTCCCCGCCGAGAAGACTGGCGTGATCCCAACAAACTGCCAAATCGCCACGATGTCTTCGAACCACCCGTTGTACTCGTTGCTGTCGTCGCCCCAGCTGTTGTTCACAACATCCGCACCGAGTTTGCACTCGGGGTGCGTGCCGTCCCGTCGCGTCGGGCACATCATAAACTGCGCGCATTGCACGAGGGCGAGCTGGCTTCCCGTAGTGCTGTTCATGCCCATGCATGCAATCCATTCCGCGTCGGGAGCGACGCCGATCCCGTTGGCCCCGACCATCGTCCCGATCGTGTGGGTCCCGTGGACGTGCGAGTCGACGGGCAGTTCGTTGTCCGACCCGCCCTTCGCGTACGGGTTGAACCACCCCTTGCGCCGTCGAAAGTTGTGCTTGATCGCGTCGTGTTCGGCGTTCGCGCCGGTGTCAATGGACCCCACGACAACGCCGCGCCCTGTGATGCCATGGCGCCACAAGTTTGGCGCGCCAACGGTGTCTACACCCCATTGCACAGTTGTACAGTCGTGGGAGACGTTCATGCCAACCGCTTCAACATTTTTCGCCTGTGCGTTCTTGTATTGGGGCACTGCGACGCCGCCATCCAGCGTCGAGTGCAGGCGCACGGTGAATGGCATGTCGATCTTCTTGACAGACGCCATCGCTGCGATGCCGTGGACTTGGTCCTTGGTCAACGACGTGCAGAACGCAGCCTTCTTGATCCATACATGTGTACACTGCACTACGGGAAATTGCGACACGAGGTCGTCCGCGGTTTTGGTCATGTCAGCGGCCAGCGCAGAGTACATGTCGGTCCGTCGGGCGTGAAGTGAACCGCCTTGATCGAGCACCGACTCGAGCGTTACCGCTATCATGAACTTCACCACGTCGGACTGCACGTACTCGACGACAACGTCCGCCGGGGCCGCTGCTTGGAGCGCGCGATGGACACCCGATAGAGACCTTGGCAAGCGTCTGGCACAGCATGGCCATGAGCGCTGGGAGGTTGAGTCGAGTTGCCGAGAACATGGGCGTACTGCCTTGCTTGATCGAAGCGAAAATTTTGAAAATGACTGGCGTCGCAGGCCATTCTAGCGCGTTTTCGCGCCATTGATGGGGTATTTACTGATGCAAGTGGCCGTACAATACTTTACTTTTAGTATTGGATTTTTCGAGATTTTGGATGATGTCGCACTTCGTCGTTGCGTACTGTCATTTTGAAACGATAACGTTATGCTGTCTTTTTGGAAATGACAGAGTGATTTCCGATAACACTCACCCACTCTCAAATGATCAATAGAGCTTGGGAGCAGTAAGTAACGACATGAGCAGAAAATCACATATATAGGAAAAAACCCTCTCCATTTACAATATAACTGGTCACTTGGTGACAGATCGACATCCTGATCAATGACAGCATCTCTGACTTGAGGTACTCTCTCAATTGATATGACTAAT
>NW_008580166.1:618451-620046 GCF_000520115.1 Aphanomyces invadans
GTAGCATATCGTATGACTCCGGAGTAGTCAACACACCCCATATTGCAGCTCTTCTTTCGCAACACTTGCACACTGGTACAGTGTGCAAGTGTTGCGAAAGAAGAGCTGTATAGCTCCAACCTCCACAGAACTTGATGTGTATTCCTATAGCAAGGTTTCCCGTGTCAGTTGCTCTGGACGTTGCCAAAGCGTGCGTGCAATCATTACCGGAGGACCATCCGTCAAAAACTGCCACCGAAGTGGCCCACCACAGCATAGGCGATTGTATATCAGCTATGCGAAACAGCTCCCTATCATCAACTGGCGCAAGCAGCCTCAATGGAATCGGCGTTGGACACGTTCTTCTGCGGTGCCCAGGGCGTAGCTCGTTGATCAGCACAAAAGCGCATAATGTTAGCGGGTTTTTGCGGCAGTGTAAAGCGCTTGAAGTGGCTAAAGACGTTGGACTAAGCCTCACTCAGTTCAAAGCAAGGAACCATTGGATTACGGGTTTTATCAAACGTTGGAAGTGAGCTATGCGAGCAAAAACGAGGTCCGAGCAAGCATACCTGGCGCAAGGCGACGCAGCCTTGGCAGAGTTCTATAAACGAGTTCGACAACTTATTCAAGATAAAAACATTACCGAGATCTACAATGCTGATCAAACCGGCAACAACTTTGAGTACATACCGAAGCAAACCATTGACAAGTGTGGAGCGAAGACCGTTTGGATGCGATGCGCCGTCAACGAGAAAGATCGAATGGCAGCAATGGTGCTGGGCGACACCAAGGGGAACAAATATTCCTTTTTCTTGGTCCTAAAGTCAAAAGCGTCAATAATCAAGGCGAAAGTGGTTGAAAAACTTACCCTGTGAAATGGCTTTGGACCACGAGTGTGGCCCGAAATTGAAGATCTGCACGAACGACTCCCGTCCCGCTGGTTTGGCTATCCTACGGCATGGTGGAACAGTGAGATTTCCAAACAGTTCCTTTATTACCACTTCGGCCATCGCAAAGGCAAAGATGTGAACGCGATCCTACTCTTGTGGGACGATTTTAGTGCACATTTCAGCGACGATGTCATCGAGTGCGCAAATACAATGAAAATTGTGCTCGAGAGGATTCCACCTGCCTTCACTTGGATGTGAAAATTATTTTTTTATTTAACATTATAAAATATTTATATGGATGTGCCAGCCAGCCGATGTTGCTTGGATGAAGCCTCTTAAGGTGACAATGCGCTTGAAATGGGTGACCTACGTGCGCCATGAGATCCAAGATCAAGGGAAGAAGGAAACATTCAAGCTTCGCTCACCAGGCTGCGAGCAGCTCGTTGAATGGATAAACGAAGCGTGGGAATCGTTGCCGCGGTCTACAATCATTCGTGGTTTCGAGAAGTACAACATCATTGATGCCATACTAAGCAACACCTCCGAGGCTCTACTCGAAGACCGTTCAGAAGACATTGATTCTATCATTCACACCATGAAAATTGGAGGCATGCCTGTCGTATAGTTGAATGATACCTCCGACTTGACGGACACCTGCGGCCAGCTTGAAGGCAATCCCAATCCTAATCAATACATGCATGATCCATTTCCATGGTGTTGATCGTT
>NW_008580166.1:620146-622395 GCF_000520115.1 Aphanomyces invadans
AGGACAGTCAAGACGACAGCGACTTTCATCGTGCAGCAAATTGGAGAATGCTCTCGTTGGCATCGCCTGCCAAGCAGTGGTGGAGGGGTGTCGCAAGGTGGGGGCGATCCGTGGCTACTAGAATGTCACTCACGACGGGAGCCGAAGCATTGGGCACAATATCCCACTGGAATGTCCGTGGGGGCACGTCTGTTCGGCATGGTGACTTCTTGTGCTACCCTTGGTGACGCCGCGAATATTCGACCCTAAGTTCAGCCCCATGAAATTTAGTTTGGTTTAGTTGATATGTCATGTGTGAACAGAAACTACCCTTCAAATACTGTAGTTTCACTTATAAAAATAGGCCCCATTATCATGGTCCCTCGAAAGACAATTAAGTATCGATTTTAAAGGAATGAAATGAGGGCCGTTCGGCGGGAAAACGCATTTGTAATCACTCATGGCGCAGCCTGGCACCAAAACACCTCACAGAAATGCTACCGGAAGACAATCCGTCAAAAACTGCCACCGACGTGGCCCACCACAGCATAGTCAATTGTATATCAGCTATGCGAATCAGCTCCCCATCATCAACTGGCGCAAACAGCACTCAATGGAATCGGCGTTGGACACGTTCTTCTGCGGTGCCCAGGGCGTAGTTCGCAAAAACGCATAATGTTAGCAGGTTTTTGCTGCAATGTAAAGCGCTTGAAGTGGCTAAAGACGTTGGACTAAGCCTCACTCAGCTCAAAGCAAGGCACCATTGGATTACGGGCTTTATCAAACGTTGGAAGCTAGCTATGCGAGCAAAAACGAGGTCCGGGCAAGCAAACCTGGCGCAAGGCGACGCAGCCTTGGCAGAGTTCTATAAACGAGTTCGACAACTTATTCAAGATAAGAACATTACCAAGATCTACAATGCTGATCAAACTGGCATCAACTTTGAGTACATACCGAAGCAAACCATTGACAAGTGTGGAGCGAAGACCGTTTGGATGCGATGCGCCGGCAACGAGAAAGATCGAATGACAGCAATGGTGCTGGGCGACACCAAGGGGAACAATTATTCCTTGTTCTTGGTCCTAAAGTCAAAAGGTTAATAATCAAGGCGAAAGTGGTTGAAAACCTTAACCTGTGAAATGGCTTTGGACCACGAGTGTGGCCCGAAATTGAAGAGCTGCACGAACGACACCCGTCCCGCTTGTTTGGGAATCCTACGGTATGGTGGAACAGTGAGTTTTCCAAACAGTTCCTTTATTACCACTTCGGCCATCGCAAAGGCAAAGATGTGAACGCGATCCTACTCTTGTGGGACGATTTTAGTGCAAATTTCAGCGACGACGTCATCGAGTGCGCAAATACAATGAATATTGTGCTCGAGAAGATTCCATCTGCCTTCACTTGGAGGTGCCAGCCAGCCGATGTTGCTTGGATGAAGCCTCTTAAGGTGGCAAAGCGCTTGAAATGGGTGACCTACATGCGCCATGAGATCCAAGATCAAGGGAAGAAGGAAACATTCAAGCTTCGCCCACCAGGCCGCGAGCAGCTCGTTGAATGGATAAACGAAGCGTGGGAATCGTTGCCGCGGTCTACAATCATTCGTGGTTTCTAGAAGTACAACATCATTGATGCCATACTAAGCAACACCTCCGAGGCTCTACTCGAAGACCGTTCAGAAGACATTGATTCTATCATTCACACCATGAAAATTGGAGGCATGCCTGTCGTAGAGTTGGATGATACCTCCGACTTGACGGACACCTGCGGCCAGCTTGAAGGCAATCCCAATCCTAATCAATAAATGCATGATCCATTTCCATGGTGTTGATCGTTGCATTGGTGTCATACCTGGCCAGCAAAGACGCCAACGTAGACCTCACAGATCGCCTGGCACACCCATATACAGAGACGATCTCCGGTATCCGGCGCAGCAAATCAATGGGCTAGGCCGAGGCGGTCCCACGACTACTGCGCGCGGTACTTTTGACATTGCTCCCAATGGGGCCCGACGTCCTGAAGGACCATGGGGTCTCGTCGTTGGCTGCTTGGGAGCCACAGCATATCCGGATGGCGTCGAGGAGTCGAATTGAAAAGTGATGAAGTCGTCGAATTCACGTGCGTTCTCTTGACTACATCAGAATTAACGAACAGTCATGACTCAAAAAACGATAAATTGCGGAATTTCATCTACTTCCTCTGTTTCACATTACCGGTGGCATTTCGCTTTGACACGACCCCAAAACTTTATTTCTTATCCAAATTTAATGAGC
>NW_008580166.1:622495-623228 GCF_000520115.1 Aphanomyces invadans
GATACCTCCGACTTGACGGACACCTGCGGCCAGCTTGAAGGCAATCCCAATCCTAATCAATACATGCATGATCCATTTCCATGGTGTTGATCGTTTCATTGGTGTCATACCTGGACAGCAAAGACGCCAACATAAATCTCACAGATTGCCTGGGACACCCATATACAGAGACGATCGCAGGTATCCGGCGCAGCAAATCAATGAGCTAGGCCGAGGTGGTCCCACGACTACTGCGCGCGGCCCTTTTGACATTGCTCCCAATGGGGCCCGACGTCCTGAAGGATCCATGGGGTCTCGTCGTTGGCTGCTTGGGGCCACAGCATATCCGCTTGGCGTCGAGGAGTCGAATTGAAAAGTGAGGAAGTCGTCGAATTCACGTGCGTTCTCTTGACTACATCGGTATTAACGAACAGTCATGACTCAAAAAACGATAAATTGCGGAATAATTTCATCTATCGGCTTTAGCGCATCATACCTACCAACATTACAAGACCTTGCTAAACTTATATCGCTATGCATTTGATTTTCTTTTCTTCGCCGATTAATAATATTACAGAGTGATTCTATTTCTTTGCCATTTGCCTTGTCACTCTTTTTCACACATGGCAAATCAGCTAAAGTATTTTTATTTGTACGCTTACGTCGTCCCCCGTGACCGTCATAAATTTGGTGGAGAAGCAGGGTACTCTCCTGCCGCATCAAGACTGTCGTAAGCATGGACACCGGAAGGCCA
>NW_008580166.1:623328-626953 GCF_000520115.1 Aphanomyces invadans
GATTATCAAGGGATATGCCTTGATTCCGAACCCCTGGAAAAGCTGAAGACCGAAAGTTCTTCGAGTGGACCCCAGAGTGCCAGGACGCTCGGGACTCTTTCAAACGGAAGCTTGCTAGCCCTCCGATCCTGACATACCCGGACTTTGACGTCCCGTTCACTATCTTTGTGGACGCCTGCTCGATCGCGCTGGGAGCCGTCCTGATGCAAGAACAGGATGGTCGGCCACGTGTGATTGCATTCGCCAGCCAAGCACTCGACGCGTCCCAGCGCAAGTGGATCGCAAGAGGACAGGATGTCCGAAATCGAATGCTACGGCCTGGTGTGGGCGACGACCAAGTGCCGACCTTACATCGATAGAAGACACTTCACTGTGTAAGCAGACCACGCGGCTCTGACATGGCTGTACAGAACAGGGTCAAAGTCGGGCAATGGAAAGCTCGCCGGGTGGGCGGTTCACCGCCTGAGCCTCGACGTCACAGTCATACACCGTCCACGAGCCCAAATGGGTTGCGCCGACGGGCTGTCACGTCTCCCCGTCGACCAGATGAGCCGCCAGGACCGGCACTAGCGAGCCGATGGGCCGCCGAACGGGAAGATTTCGTACCCCAGCCTGTCCCGAAAGATCGGCTCAAGGTCAGCTCGATCTCGCGAGGAGTGGTCGGTGCCGTCACCAGGAGCATGAAAAAGCAAGCCAAAATGAAGACTGATCGTCCAGGAGTTGCCAAGGACCAAGGACAGCCTGGGCAGGACGACGGAGAGCTGTCCAGGATGACTCCCAACCGCGTGCAGGGACGCCAGGATCGACTAGCGATATTCAGGACGGCACGGCAGCCCAACCTGAGCCCATGCTAAGCCTGCCGCCATCATGGACAACACCTATGTGCTCCCGGACGGCACGCTCCGTGCAGAACAGCCAAGGATCCGTTCGTACTGGCTATGAAGGCGTACCTTGAGTGCAAAGCCCTGCCTCTGGACGCGTCAGGTGATCCGGACCTACGAGCACTACGCCTTACGAGATGAAGACCTCTACCGAAGAATCGTCTTGAAGACACCTCTCAGGAACACTCAAGTCAACATGCTGCCCGTCATTCCGGTCTCCTTGACGACGGACGCGTTGTACCTCTGTCACGACTCGCCCCTGTCCGGCCATTTTGGTCGGGAGAGGACTTTGGAGCGCGTCCGGAGGATCGGCTACTGGCATCAGTGGCGGGAGGATATGGCACGATACTGCCAACAATGCCTGCACTGCGGGGCTGCAAAGGCGACTCGACCATGGAAGCAGGGTCTTTTACAAAGGATGCCCGTCTATGAACTGCGTGGCCCCTTCAGCTTCCTAATTGAGGACGCCCTCGGACCCCTACCGACGACGTCAGGAGGGAACAAGTTCATCCTGGTGTACATGGACTACTTAACACGCTGGGCAGAAGCGTTCGCTGTCCCCAACCTGAAGACCTCAACTTTCTTGACGTTTCTGGTGGACGTGATCCTGTGTCAATATGGGGTCCCCGACAAGCTATTGTCCGACCGTGGGTCGTCTTCGTCTCCAAGTTGGCTGAGACCCTGTACCAGATAGTCGGAATCGACAAGCTAGTCAGCGCGCCATGACACTCGCAGGGTCATGGCCAGGTGGAAAGGTTCAACTCTACGCTGGCCACAATGCTGCGTATGTATGTGAACGCGGCCCAGACGGACTGGGACTACTTACTTGCCTCGACTCCTCTGGGCCTACAAGACGGCTCACCAGGAAACCCTGGGCGACTCACCCTACTTCTGCCTGCTCGGACGGGACCCGGTTCAGCCCCTGCATCTGGCTTTCGTCAACCAGGAGCCCCTCTCAAAGACTGACGAGCTACCACAGTGGCGAAGGAAACAAAGTGCGTTGTTCACAGCCACCAGGAAGCTCGTCGAAGCCCAACTGTTGAAGGGCCAGAACCGCAACTCAGCTGCCAAGGACCGCCGGAAGATCGACCTCCAGCCTGCCGACCTGGTTTGGGTCTACCAGAACTTCCACAAGACGGCGAACCCGAAAGACGTGCGTATCAAAAAGCTGGCTTACCACTGGTACGGTCCTTACCGGATTCACTCCCGGCAAAGTGACAACATGTACCGGGTCTACCTGCCGACTCACCCCGGCCGTGTGGTACCAATCAATGTTGACCGTCTGAAGGCCTTCAAGGGCTACTTGACCCGGCCTTTCAACGAAGAGATCCCGGCCGGCTAGGATAACCCACAAGACCGAACTTCCGAGACTGATGACACGGTCCTGGATGACGACTTGCTCCTAAGCGACAGCTTTGTCTCTAGAGTAGAGTTCTAGGAAGTCGACGTCGCGTTCATCAACTCGAGCTCTCCTGTGTTGCGCGTCCTGGACAAGCGCCGGGATGTCGCTACGGAGAAGGATTACCTGGTCGAGTACGCCGACTGTTCCCAGCAATGGGTGCGGCGCTCGCGACTGGCCGACTGCGGTTCGTTCATCACCGACTACGAGAATCGAATCCAGGAACGTGCCGGTCTGCCGAACTTACGCCGCAGCCCTCGCCTGTCTACTCTGGACGAGGAGGCTGTAGTCACGGAGTTCTAACAGACTCCCACCATCATCCTGGACGCCCAATGGAAGCCGCCAGGGCGACTGCATGATGTATATTCAAGACCGAAGATTGAAGAAAACCCAAGAAAGAAAGAATGCGTTGCAAAGTTAAAGACTGGTCATGCCGTCCGACGACCCTGGCGCTGTACTAAGGACTGGTGACGATGACATGGCTGGTTCGAAAGTGCGCTGAAGACTGCCTGAGTTCCGGAACCATCTGCTCCTGCCGCTGGTTGCCGAAATGTCAAACTTACTACCGGATCGTGAGCAACAAGGTTCACCATCAATCAAGACCGACCTCTCGATGCCCAGGATTGGCAGACTAGCTACCCCAAGCATTCGCCCCGTGAACGAGACTGAAGCCCGAGACGGAGCTTCGGGCCTTAGTGAGGGAGAATGTCACGGTGCGGCTGCCGAGCCCACGGCCATGGTGCAACTGCGGAATCCGTCCAAGACACAGCTTGACCGCCAGGCCTTCGTCCAGACCACGATGGCATCCCGTCCTGACAACACCTCCCTGTCTCGATACACCTCCCAGACTCGATGACCAGGTCCGTCGTCCTGGCATCCTGGATCAACCCAAGGATGAGATCCCTCAATCATCAACCGACGAAGCGGTAGATCTAAGAGCATTAGAACTACAGCTACAACCACACCTTAACTAACTCAACTTCACACTTTGCCTCGAACTCCACACCTGAGTTTGAGTCTCCTTGTTTGCCCGCGCCGCGCCTACCCACAACTTGTCATAAAACCCCGTGACAGGAATTCAACACGCAGTTATCGAACTTGCAAAAGGAGATGTTTCAACTTCGCCAGCAATATCCTGAGGCCGCTAGCCTGACTTCGCAGTTGTGTCTGGAGATTCTACAACTTCGCGACCGCGACACGCCTCGCGATTTGGTTGAAGCTGTTGTGAACTCACAGAAGATAGCAATCTCCGATTTGGCGTACTCCTTGCACCTACAACTCGAGAGCGGACTCCGAGCCCAGGAAGCTCACATTTCGACTACACTTTCGAGCCTCTGCGATCGCG
>NW_008580166.1:635150-637480 GCF_000520115.1 Aphanomyces invadans
CCCCAACCTGAACAAGAAGACCTTCCGACCCTCATCGCGGAACTCAAGACAGCCATGTCTAAGATGACGTATGAGCTCGAGGTCGTTAAGGACGCGGTACTGGCCTTCGAACACTCGAAATTGTTTGGACTTGCCGTGAAGTACACCTCAGTTCCCACGTCCGACGAACAAGCTCAATACGAATTCTTCATCAGCAACTCCTGGACCAAGCAACTCGTTGCCAAATAGATGATGAAGAACACAAACTACTCCTGGGGCACAAGCTCAGCGCTGACAAGGCCCGCCCAAATCTGAAATTGTGGTGGATTTCCTACTCCAAGACCAAGAACAGTGATGTTTGGAGCGAGATCTCTGCGACTTTATGGACCAATTCTGTTGCCGCACGACACGCAAGATGGTCGATCATCTCTTTGAATAGTCCGATCGATATGAAGGCGAATCTGCGCGGGCGTACGCCATTCGACTCCAGACTATCTTGGACGAGATCGACATCCCGGCTCTGCAAGGCGTGACGATCTTCCAACGAGACGTACGACATCCTCGAGCCGAAGCCTGCCTGGAAAACACCGACAAAGAACTCCTGTCGATATCGGATTGCATGAAGCTACTTCGATCACGACAAATCCTCCTGGACAACCGCCGAATTTCCCGCGCATGGTGTGATCGGAGTCGGCCTCGACCACGGCGTCCGCACTTTCGTCGTCGCGCACGCTCCATCGGTCGCTGAACACCCACTGTCCTGGATCCAAGGTTGGATTCGAGGACCAGTCTACCTTCGAAAAGGTCCTTTCTGCCTTGATGACGCAGCAGCAACAACAGCAAGCCGCGATCGCGTTAAGCAAACTCTTCTGGAGGCGTTCATGAAATCCAACGCCGCGCCTCGATATGCTGCCCCAATCCAAACGACTCAGCCGTCACATTACGTTGCCTCATACCCGATGGCCTTCGCACCCGTTCAAGCGCAGTCAGTTTCCCCACCTGTCATGAGGCCACAGTCCAACCAAAACAGCAAGCAGTGTTATGTGTTATGCTCCTTTCGTGATCTCAACCAAACCCGATGATGTCGCCTCAAGTGGAGTAAAGGTGTGTGGACATTGCGATCGCGCTGGGCATGGATCGATTGACTACCCCCGCAAACACGTGCGCTGCAAACTTTGCCATGAATCCGGACACTACGCGGGCGAGCACCCAAATATCTGTCACTACTGTAAGCTCCCCGGCCACAATGTGTCGCGCTGCCCTTCAAAGCCCGTGCTCCACGCCTGAGAAGCCGGCGCAGTGGGGGACTCGACAAAACCCAACGGCTAGCCGCCCTCAGCACGTCCATGAAGTGCTCGAGAACAATGCATACATATCTATTTTCGTCTGTGTCGCTTCGGCAACCACATTGGACGTAAACACCTATGTGGAACTCTCGGAACACCCTCCAGATCCTAACTTGAGGCCCCAGCGAAAGGGCCCTGTCCTTACGCCAAAGCCTCGACCACGATGCACCACAAAGTACTTACACTGGCAAACCACACGGACGGGATCCGACACAAACAGACACGTGGTTCACGTTCGCCCAAGATGGAGTCTGATTCAATGCCTTCCTCTGCGACGAAACTACACCTTCGTCGCAGTTGGACCCATCATCAACACTCGACGATGTGCTGGACGCTAACATTACACCTGCGCTCCATGTGTTTTCTGAGAAAGACATTTCATACCTGTTATCGTCGCAGGCAACCGCACTTGATGACGAGTATGACAAAGGATCGAGGACCGACTCTTCCCCATCGCTAAGTTGGACAATTCTTGCCAGCTCGAACTCGCCCGTCAACGCCGCCAGAACGCATCACACGAGGAAATTTTACGCTCCATAGACCTTTCGCTGTCAGAGTCACACTTGCTACTGGCTCCTTGCGACTTCGAGGATGAAGCCATCTGGACCAGATGGTTTGAGGATGCACTCCATGAATGCGAAGAAGCACGCCGCGCTAATCGCCACTTCCGCACAGCTGCCGCATCACCGGTGGCCCGAATCAGCGACTTTCGCACAGCTGCCGCATCACCAGTGGCCAGAATCAGCTGGGTTTACGCGAACCCATACGCTTGTACTAGACCACTGCGATGCGGACGATCCAAACGACATCGACGTGACGACCACGTCGATTAGATTAGGTGCAACACTGGCAAAATCAGTGGAGGATACTATGGCCGGCTCTGTCTCCGAACCTAAAGTTTTGGACGAACTGAACTCTGCAATAGAGACTTTTAGCAAGTCCGGAATTTCACCAGTTTACAGACTATTGACTTCCTTCGATTTTGTTGAAGTCTGATGTGCGTAG
>NW_008580166.1:637580-638119 GCF_000520115.1 Aphanomyces invadans
AGATGGTCGATCATCTCTTTGAAGAGTCCGATCGATATGAAGGCGAATCTGCACGGGCGTACGCCATTCGACTCCAGACTATCTTGGACGAGATCGACATCCCGTCTCTGCAAGGCGTGACGATCTTCCAACGAGACGTACGACATCCTCGAGTCGAAGCCTGCCTGGAAAACATCGACAAAGAACTCCTGTCGATATCGGACTGCATGAAGCTACTTCGATCGCGACAAATCCGCCTGGACCACAGCCGAATTTCCCGCGCATGGTGCGATCGGAGTCGGCCTCGACCACGGCGTCCACACTTTCGTCGTCGCGCACGCCCCCTCGGTCGCTGAACACCCACTGTCCTACATCCAAGGTTGGATTCGAGGACCAGTCTACTCCCGAAAAGGTCCTTTCTACTCGACGATGTGTTGGACGCTAACATTACACCTGCGCTCCATGTGTTTCTGAGAATGACATTTTAGACCTGTTATCCTCGCAAGCAATCACACTTGATGACGAGTATGACAAGGGATCGAGGACCGACTCTTCCGCAT
>NW_008580166.1:638219-642657 GCF_000520115.1 Aphanomyces invadans
GTCGTAAGCATGGACACCGGAAGGCCAAACGATCCCTCTCCTGACCAGCCTCGCCTCGAAGCCGACGGCTGTGAGATGCCTACGGGACGAACGGAGCTGACATCGATGGACGTCAGTACCACTGACGCGGACTCGCCGCGCGCACTGCTGCGCAAACGAGACTTGGATTACCGAATCCAACTTCACGCAAACTCACCCGAGCAACGCGAACCTGAAAAGCGCAGCCGCGCTGAACAAGGGGGCCCCGATGCCTTCCTTGTCGAAGAATCGATCGACGACCTGTTCTATTCGGACTCCACCTCGGGTCACGGAATGGATCACTCGATCGACGACAGCGAGGAACCTCTTGAACCTCGAAGTCCTTCGGAGGAAGTCGAGACCCTGCAACCAGACGACGGGGCAAGCACACCCGCACTCTCGGCGCAAGACCAAGTCTTCGACGAGACTCACAACTTCGACTTGGATGAAAAATCGGCCTCTGTAGCGACATCAACCTCGATTTCCGGGCATGATTCGGGCAAGAATTTCCGATTGGAAACTGCGTTCGAGCCTGGATTGATGAAGCCTACGAGCCCAGACATGGAATTGTCGACCGCTTCCGACTCCTTACTTGTACCTTCGAACACAAGGGCCATTGTCCGTCGTCCAGCCGAAGAACTTTCTGGCCACGAGATGCAGCTCGTCGCCCGTACTGGGACTCTCGCGGTCTACCACCCTACCACACTGACTCCTTTTGTACCGCATACAAGTACCTTGAATTGTGGAGGGGTCGGTCTGTTGGAGGCGCAGGGCGTCGAGGACCGTGCTCTAGCGAGAGTAGTGCCCTTCGACCACCCCCATGGGAGCCAACATTTGACGCTCAGCCTGGAGGCACCGACTGCCTTGCCAATTGTCCTGACCGACCTGGCTCTCACGACGCCTGACTCACGAGCTGACCTTGACTTGAGCAGTGGTTTTATGGGAAGCGTGGCCGGCTTTGAGGCTTCGCATTCCCCACCTGCTCTTGCTCGGGAAGCTAGTCCGAGCAACCAAATTGTTGCGGTCACTGATCGAGCCCGAGAGAGACAGCGAGCGTGCTTTGGATTTACTTGTTGGCGTTCCTACTGACGACGTCAACATGGGTCCAATCAAGGAATGGCGACACCACGCCCTGACGAATTGTGGAACGGACGAGATGGAAGTTGAGGAAGAGCAAACGACGTCTCCGTTGACCACCATTATGCCGGAATTATCCGACCGAATCTAGCCGTTACAAAACTGGACCATGATGCACGAGCACGAAATCTCAAACCTCGCTCGCGAAACCACCGACCAACTTTCGACATTGCGTGCCTCGACTGTTGACCATGACAACAGACTTGTGGAATTGGCGCGTCACTTGCCGGACACTGACCTCATGACGGTGGGCTTATCGAACTCAATTCGTCTGATTTCGGAAAGGACGAGCCTGTTGAACGACGATCTACACACTACCCGTTCGGAATTCCCCGTGCAGTTATCGAACTTGCACAAGGAGGTGTTTCAACTTCGCCAGCAATATCCCGAGGCCGCTAGCCTGACTTCGCAGTTGTGTCAGGAAATTCAACTACTTCGGGGACCGCGAAACGCCGCGCGATCTGGTTGAAACTGCGGTGAACTTACAGAAGATAGCAATTTCCGATTTGGCGCACTCCTTGCACCCACAACTCGAGAGCGGACTCCGAGCCCAGGAAGCTCACATCTCGACTACACTTTCGAGCCTCTGCGATCGCGTCGAATCACTCAGACGCGACCTCAACCAAAGCGATTCAAACTAAAAGTTACACGTCGACTAATCCCGCCGACACATTGCTGCCCTCCAGGAGTCGAATACCCTACTCCAAGAGCTTGTTACTGCTCTCTCGATTGAGAAGGGGTTACTCCATGACCGAATCCAACCGCTCGAGACACGAATCGAACAGCAACTACTCGACTTTGCTGCCTGACTCGACAAACTCGAATCGAAAGCCTCACGTGCGGACATTGCCCGATCCACACCAGCGACCTGTCCCCAACCTGAACAAGAAGACCTTCCGACCCTCATCGCGGAACTCAAGACAGCCATGTCTAAGATGACGTATGAGCTCGAGGTCGTTAAGGACGCGGTACTGGCCTTCGAACACTCGAAATTGTTTGGACTCGCCGTGAAGTACACCTCAGTTCCCACGTCCGACGAACAAGCTCAATACGAATTCTTCATCAAGCAACTCCTGGACCAAGCAACTCGTTGCCAACTAGATGATGAAGAACACAAACTCCTCCTGGGGCTCAAGCTCAGCGCTGACAAGACCCGCCCAAATCTGAAAAGTGGTGGATTTCCTACTCCAAGACCAATAACGGTGATGTTTGGAGCGAGATCTCGGCCGACTTTATGGACCAATTCTGTTGCCGCACGACACGCGAGATGGTCGATCATCTCTTTGAAGAGTCCGATCGATATGAAGGCGAATCTGCACGGGCGTAAGCCATTCGACTCCAGACTATCTTGGACGAGATCGACATCCCGGCTCTGCAAGGCGTGACGATCTTCCAACGAGGCGTACGACATCCTCGAGTCGAAGCCTGCCTGGAAAACACCGACAAAGAACTCCTGTCGATATCGGATTGCATGAAGCTACTTCGATCGCGACAAATCCGCCTGGACAACCCGCCGAATTTCCCGCGCATGGTGCGATCGGAGTCGGCCTCGACCACGGCGTCCGCACATTCTTCGTCGCGCACTCCCCCTCGGTCGCTGAACACCCACTGTCGTGGATCCAAGGTTGGATTTGAGGATCCGTCTACTCTCGAAAAGCTCCTTGCGGCCTACCGTATTTGTCGTACTCCTGCACCATGAAAAATGTCGGATATAAGATCAGGTTTTTGGTGCAAGACAACGACAAAACCAATTCTGGGATGTCATGGGTGGCAATCTGCGATTGGATAGAAATACTACTAATGTTTGAAATCCAAACTTCCCGCTCAGTCTTTGTTTGGTCACTTCGTGCGAGCTTGTGGATGCCTCGCACTAACCGCAAAAGACGGCACCTCACCGTCACGAAAAAACTCGACGTGGTGAAACAGCACCTTCGCGACGGCACCAGCGTCTACATACTCGCTAAGAAGTACGGCGTGCAAGGCAACCAAGTACTCCGCTGGGTCCGCGACCACGAGAAGCTGAAGGCTGCCGTGGCGCGGTCGCCCGGTCTCAGTTCCGCGCATACTGGCCGTGCAGTTGCCCGCTCTGACGTGGAAGCACAAGTTCTTGAGTATTTTGAGTATCTACGTGAACACGACGTTGCCATTAGTACGATGATGCTGGTACTCAAGGCTCGAAACATTGAACCTGATTTTCATGGCGGTAAAACCAAGGCACGCACATCTTGGGTGTACCAGTTCCTGCGCCGAAACAAGTTGAGCATCCGTCGTCCGACGCGCGAAGGGCAGAAGCTGTCTTCCACCTTGGCCACGACGCGAAACGACTTTGTGGCCTCGGTGTGCGAAAGCTTTTTGCCATTTGGTACATTGGAAGGCCTCGATTGGGACCATGTCGTCAACATGGACGAACGCCGGTCTACTTTGAGCCAAACATTCACACCACTGTCGCCCGCAGAGGCTCCAAGACGGTGTCCGTGCGTACCTGCTCGTCAAACAACCCGCGTATCACCGCATGCTTGGCCGTGACGGTTTCGGGACGAAAGCTGCCACCGTTTGTTGTGTTCAAGGGGGTCCCCGGCGCTCGCATTGAGGCCGCGTTGCCGGCTATTTTGCCTGACGGTGTGTTTGCAACATGCCAAAAAGCTGCATGGATGGACGAAAAATCCACTGAGTTGTGGGTGAAAAAAGTTTGGAAGCAATTTGCCCAGGGCTCCGACTCGTCGCTATTAATTCTGGACGACTACAAGTGCCACAAGCAATCGAAATTCACGAATATGATCTCGGATCAAGGAACGGAGCTCGAAATTATTCCTGGTGATTAGCTATTATTTGCTTGGAATATTTCTCTGACGATGTGAAACTGTCCTAACTGATAGGTGGTTTCACCTGTGTCTTGCAGCCACTTGACGTCGGGATTAACAAACCTTTCAAGGATCGAGTGCGTCATTTATACATGATGTGGGCCTCGGAAAACATGCCAGGTAACACTGTTGTACCATCTCCATCACGTGAAATTGTGTTGGAGTGGGTCATCACAGCCTGGAACGAAATTTCGGAAGAAACAATCATGAATGCATGGCGCAAATGTGGCTATGTTACTGTAGTTAAAGATGCAAATGCACAAATGTTCCATTAATGACTTATTGTCCCTGATAAAAGGTCTCAATATGATCTACCAGCACACATTTAACTAACCCCATTACTCTCGCTGAGCGATCGCGCTTTGCTTTGCTTGTCGATGTCCTGTAGTCCTCAACAACAATGGCTGCTTTGTTGTTGAACT
>NW_008580166.1:654812-655494 GCF_000520115.1 Aphanomyces invadans
CGAGATGGTCGATCATCTCTTTGAAGAGTCCGATCGATATGAAGGCGAATCTGCACGGGCGTACGCCATTCGACTCCAGACTATCTTGGACGAGAACGACATCCCGTCTCTGCAAGTCGTGACGATCTTCCAACGAGACGTACGACATCCTCGAGTCGAAGCCTGCCTGGAAAACACCGACAAAGAACTCCTGTCGATGTCGGACTGCATGAAGCTACTTCGATCGCGACAAATCCGCCTGGACAACCGCCGAATTTCCCGCGCATGGTGCGATCGGAGTCGACCTCGACCACGGCGCCCACACTTTCGTCGTCGCGCACGCCCCCTCTGTCGCTGAACACCCACTGTCCTGGATCCAAGGTTGGATTCGAGGACCAGTCTACTCCCGAAAAGGTCCTTTCTACTCGACGATGAGTTGGACGCTAACATTACACCTGCGCTCCATGTGTTTCTGAGAAAGACATTTCAGATCTGTTATCGTCGCAAGCAATCACACTTGATGACGAGTATGACAAGGGATCGAGGACCGACTCTTCCGCATCGCTAAGTCGGACATTTCTTGCCAGCTCGAACTCGTCCGTCAACGCCGCCAGAACCCATCACACGAGGAGATTTTACGTTCCCTACACCTTTCGCGTTCAGAGTCACACTTGCTACTGGCTCCTTGCGACTTCGAGGATGA
>NW_008580166.1:655594-656025 GCF_000520115.1 Aphanomyces invadans
TCCCTACCTCAGGGATATCCTTACGCGGACTCTTCTCCACGGGAGGACATGCTGCGCACCGCTCGGATTAGCCGCAACGCCCATCGACGTGCTGCGAAAGCCGATCCGACTTACTCTGACGACCTGTTCTCAGATCCGACGCGGTAATGTCGCGCTCTGGCGCGTACGAGTCTAGACTGCCCTTCCAGGTCATATCATGCGACAGACCCGTTCGTACACGCTTACATAAACGGTGCCAAGGCTACCACTCTCATCGACACTGGTGCTACAGTCATCCATCGACTTTTGCACACCACTGAAACTTAATATCTTTCAAAACTCGATTTGGAAAACGTTCTAACGTATGAAGGGTTTGGAGTTGGTTTTGAATTTGACCGTGTCCTTCATTTGAAAATCCAAATGGGCACACAGTGGAGGATGACAGTTCTGTG
>NW_008580166.1:666143-670890 GCF_000520115.1 Aphanomyces invadans
AGTAGGCGGTACGCCTTGATCGCTTCCTCAATGGCATTTGGTGGGTGCTCACTGTACACGACTTCAACTTTAAATAGCAGGACATCATTCACCTGCACAACATCACCACATATATCGTGGGAGGTGCATGAGCGCGTGTCACTGCCAGAGGACAGACCAACAACGTCGACAGCTCGTGGCTCCATCGTTGTGAATCGCGTTTGGGCCACGAGCCGATTATTTAAGTGTTTCATTGGTTGGATCTAAATTTGCACGCTTCACTATTGGACACATAACGTCCAATCCGCTCAGCGATGGTGCATTTCAACAACAAAGTGGTGATTCTTGGCGCATAGTTAAGGTTTGATACCATGGTGCAGAACAACGACAAAAAACCATGGTGCAAGACTACGACAAATACGGTAGATGACGCAGCAACAGCAGCAACAGCAAGCCTTTGTTGCCCACATTGAGAAGACTAACCGCGTTCAGCAAACTCTTCTCGAAGCGTTCGTGAAGTCCAACGCCGCGCCTCGATACGTTGCCCCAATCCAACCGACTCAGCCGTCACATTACGCTGTCTCATACCCGATGGCCTACACACCCGTTCCAACGCATTCAGCTTCCCCACCTGTCATGAGGCCACAGTTCAACCAAAACAACAAGCGGACTCAGTTAGGCTACGCTCCTGTCGTGATCTCGACCAAGTCCGATGACGTCACTTCAGGCGGAGTGAAGGTGTGTGGGCGTTGCGATCGTGCTGGGCATGAATCGATTGACTGCCCCCGCAAACACATGCGTTGCAGCCTTTGCCATAAATCCGGGCACTATGCGGGCGAGCACCCAAAGATCTGCCACTACTGTAAGTTCCCCGGTCACACGGTGTCGCACTGCCCTTCGAAGCCCGCGCTCCACGCCTGAGAAGCCGGCGCCATGGGGGACTCGACAAAACCCAACGGCTAGCCGCCCTCAGCACGTCCATGAAGTGATCGAGAACAATGCATCCATATCAATTTTCGTCTGTGTCGCTTCGGCAACCCCATTGGACGTAAACACCTATGTGGAACTCTCGGAACACCCTCCAGATCCTAACTTGAGGCCCCAGCGAAAGGACCCTGTCCTGACGCCAAAGCCTCGACCACGATGCACCACAAACAAAATACTTACACTGGCAAACCACACGGACGGGATCCGACACAAACAGACACGTGGTTCACGTTCGCCCAAGATGGAGTCTGATTCAATGCCTTCCTCTGCGACGAAACTACACCTTCGTCGCAGTTGGACCCATCATCAACACTCGACGATGTGTTGGACGCTAACATTACACCTGCGCTCCATGTGTTTTCTGAGAAAGTGTGTGTTGGACCCTCACCCAAGTGGCATGACCACGGCTGCTGTTACAGTACCAGCCCGTTCAGCACAATGGATCCCTTGCACAGCTGGGCTGAGCCTACCAAACAACTCCACCTTCTTGATGGAGCCCTTAACCACTGCGCCACTTCAGTCTGCTGCAGCTCTGTACCGTACGAAGCCGGAACGTACGATCCTGTTAGAGGTTATGAACCCGTTAGATACGCCTGTCTACCTACCTGCGTCACTATCTTGGGTACATGAACCTCTCTTCCAGATGATTGCGTCGAGCACTTGGATCGTACGAACAAATCTGGGGGTTCACATTAGTCGCCACATGAGTTTGATGCTGCCTTCGACGCAGACACCGGACCCGCGAGGGCCATCACTCAAATGGGGGCCCTGGACTTGACTGTCCGGTTCAAACGACGACAGCGCAAGCCAAGGAATTACCCATCGACAGGGCGGATCCAGCCTTAGTATCGAGCAACGCGAGCTTCTACGCAAGACCCTAATGAAGTTCGCGGACATCTTCGTGGATACTTCCAAAGCCCCTGGTCGAACCCACCTTGTCGAGTTTAGCATCGGCACGGGCGATACACCCCCAATCCGGAGTGCACCGTATCGCACCTCCAAGGCGGAGGGCGACATCATGGAGGCCGAAATCAACCAATAGCTGGAGCTGGGACTGATAAGGCCATCAAAGAGCCCTTGGGACAGCCCGGTGCTCATGATTAGGAAGCCGGATGGATCCACCCGATTTTGTGTAGACTACCGCCGACTCAACAACGTCACCATCAAGGACTCCTACCCCATGCCAAGAATCGATGATCTTTTGGATGTCCTGGGGCGGGCCAAACTCTTCTCAACGATGGACATTGCCTCAGGCTACTGGAGCGTTCCAATGGCCAAGGTAAGTATAGAAAAGACCGCATTCACATGCTAGAGAAGACCGCATTCACATGCAAATATGGACTGTACGAATGGCTGGTGATGCAGTTCGGACTGTGTAATGCAGTCCCGAGTTTCGAACGACTGATGGAACACATCCTGATCGACTACAAATGGAAGACTTGCCTGGTATACCTCGACGACTGCATCGTCTTCAGCGAGGATTTTGAATCACACCTCGTCCGGCTCAGCCAAGTCTTGGAGAAGTTCAAAGAAGCCGGATTTAACCTCAAGATGTCCAGATACAAATGGGGTAGCACGTCAGTCCCCTTCCTCGGACATATCGTCACCCCGGCAGGCATATTGCCAAACCCTGAAAAGATGAAGTACGTACTTCGAGTTCAGCTGAATGATACCAGCGAAGTGCACGCATTCCTCGGGCTAGCCAGCTACTTTAGTTTTGTCCGAGACTTCTCCAAGATTGCCGCCCCGCTGACTGCCCTGATGACCGAAGACACGTTTACATGGACACCAGACTGTGAAGTCGCACTCAACAAACTGAAGTGTTGTTTGGTTTCGCCTCGATACTAGCACACCCGGACTTTGACCTGCCCCTCTCGATCTGGGTGGACGCGAGTCACATCGCTGTTGGGGTTGTCATCATGCAGAAACTGAATGAAAAGAATCGAGTCATCGCATATGTCAGTCAGTCCCTGTCAAAGGCACAACAGAAGTGGATCACCAAGGACATGGGAATCTCCGAGATCGAATGATGGGAGGTAGTCAGGGCCACACGCAAATTGTGACCTTACATAGACAGACGGCACTTTGACATCTATACGGATCACGAAGCCCTTACTTGGCTGTTCAACACGGGGACTCGGTCAGCAACCACAAACTAGCGCGATGGGCCATAAAACTACAAGGACTCGACTACACAGTAATTCATCGGCCGGGCGAACTCAATGGTGCAGCAGATGGTCTCTCCCGAATTACGTGCCCTGTGATGACACGCAGCGTTAAACAGTTGACCAGTGGTACCACGCTGGAAGACGTTAGTAACACGCCTCCTCAAGAGCATGTGGCTGAATCAGACGCTCAACCAAAGAGCGCGAACCCTATCGAACTGTTCGACCAGCAAGGACGACCCTCCCGAGGCTGTATAACGAACAGGCCAAAGACCCTAGGTTCGTGGCGTTACGAGCGTACCTAGATGATGGCGCGCTACCGATCGATTCACACATCTTGAAACTCGTGACGAGAAACGCACAACAGATCACGATCAGGCAAGGAATCGTATGCCGCTAGGGTGCTCACAAGACGCCATTGCGGAACCCCGAACTCCTCGTGGTGCCGTTGATCCCTTTCACCCTAGTGGAAGAGGTCTTACACGTGAGTCATGCCTCTCAGTTTGCTGGGCATCTTGGATTTACTAAGACCCGTGAACGAATTCGCCGAACGGCCTACTGGCCGGACTGGCAGCAGGATTGCAAGGAGTACGTCTCGAAGTGCCCCGACTGCAACCGTGCCAAAGGAGGACGCCCGTGGCGACAAGGCGAAATGCAACGCATGCCTGTCTATTCCCTCATAGGACCGTTTAGTTGGATGGTAGTGGACGCCCTTGGGCCACTACCTACCTCAAACAAAGGCAACAAGTTCGTCCTCATCTTCGCCGACTACTTCACTCGGTGGGTAGACGCATTTGCCATGCCTGATTTGAAAACGCCCACATTCGCTCGAGTCTTGATCGACGAAGTACTTTGCCGATTCGGTGTCCCCGAAAGGCTACTGACTGATCATGGTTCTAACTTTGTGTCCGAACTCGCCACCACCATGTACACCACGCTTGGAATGCACAAGCTGACGAGTGCTGCCTACCACCCTCAGGGCCAGGGTCTCGTCGAGAGATTCAATCACACGATCGTCCAGATGCTCAAGATCTATGTGAATGATCTGCAACAAAGTAGCTTGATACCGTCGACACGTACGGTAAGGACGATAGTCATTCGGAGTCAATGCGTCTCACCCGACGAGATCTTGGCGTCGCCGCCACGCACGGTCCAAATGTATTCGGAGGCATGTCGTAATGGGAGTCGGTCTAATCAACGTTGTAGATCGCGTCATTCCCAAAGCCACGGCAGTATCGATGGAATTCCTCTGCAAATGTGTCGCGAACTTCGATCAAGGCTGCCTTGGTCTGCTTGCTTTGGCCTGACATTGGCGCGAATATCCATCGTGATGGCAGAACTGTTGAAGAAGGCGGAGGACACCTTGATAGCCCGTGCCAGGTACTTTTCCTGCAAGATTTTGGCAGATCAGTCGACTTGATACCGCTTAATCCAGATGATTATATGAGTCATTAACGCCTGTTCTCGTACCCTCATTTCTGTTATGTACTCAAGGAGGCCCACTGGGTCGAGGAACGTTTCGCAGCGGACGCTAAGGCTGAGTTTCATGGCCTTTTTGTGGCCTTAGTAGGAGAGGATGTCGTCACATGGTTCGGTCCAAGAGCGTATGGTGCGCC
>NW_008580166.1:680150-681332 GCF_000520115.1 Aphanomyces invadans
CTTGGGCCAGCCCGGTGCTCATGATTAGGAAGCCGGATGGATCCATCTGATTTTGTGTAGACTACCGCCGACTCAACAACGTCACCATCAAGGACTCCTACCCCATGCCAAGAATCGATGATCTTTTGGATGTCCTGGGGCGGGCCAAACTCTTCTCAACGATGGACATTGCCTCAGGCTACTGGAACGTTCCAATGGCCAAGGACAGTGTAGAGAAGACCGCATTCACATGCATATATGGACTGTACGAATGGCTGGTGATGCCGTTCGGATTGTGTAATGCAGTCCCGTGTTTCGAACGATTGATTGGAACACATCCTGATCGATTACAAATGGAGGACTTGCCTGGTATACCTCGACGACTGCATCGTCTTCAGCGAGGATTTTGGATCACACCTCGTCCGGCTCAGCCAAGTCTTGGAGAAGTTCAGAGAAGCCGGATTCAAACTCAAGATGTCCAAATGCAAATGGGGTCGCTCGTCAGTCCACTTCCTCGGACATATCGTCACCCCGGCAGGCATATTGCCAAACCCTGAAAAGATCAAGTCTGTACTTTGAGTTCAGAAGCTGAACGATGCCAGCAAAGTGCGCGCATTCCTCGGGCTAGCCAGCTACTAAGTCCTGCACTTCAAAAATGCCTCCCCAAAAAATAGACGTTTTGTCCGAGATTTCTTCAAGATTGTCGCCCCGCTGACTGCCCTGATGACCAAAAACACGTTTACATGGACACCACACTGTGAAGTCGCACTCAACAAACTGAAGCGTTGTTTGGTTTCACCTCCGATGCTAGCACACCCGGACTTTGATCTGCCCTTCTCGATCTGGGTGGACGCGAGTCACATCGCTGTTGGGGCGTCATCATGCAGAAACTGAATGGAAAGAATCGAGTCATCGCATATGTCAGTCAGTCCCTGTCAACGGCACAACAGAAGTGGATCAACAAGGACATGGGAATCTCCGAGATCGAATGTTGGGGGTAGTCTGGGCCACACGTAAATACCGACCCTACATAGACAGACGGCACTTCGACATCTATACGGATCACGAAGCCCTCATTTGGCTGTTCAACACGGGGACTCGGTCAGGCAACCACAAACTCACAAACTGGCGCGATGGGCCATAAAACTACAAGGACTCGACTACACAGTAATTCATCGGCCGGGCGAACTCAATGGTGCAGCA
>NW_008580166.1:689652-690194 GCF_000520115.1 Aphanomyces invadans
GGCTGAGTTTCATGGCCTTTTTGTGGCCTTAGTAGGAGAGGATGTCGTCACATGGTTCGGTCCAAGAGCGTATGGTGCGCCTCGGTATGACAAAGTCCTAGGAGGCACGCAGCTGGGTTGAAATCTCCAGGAGTTGTAACACGTGCAGCTTTAATGCCACCGTGTAAGACCTCTTTGGAGTTCGCAGTGTCGAGTTCACGGTCATAAATTCCTGAATGCGTGGCAATCTTGATTTTCAATAAGTTGCGCCGGCAGGAGAATAACACTAACTGTTACTAGCCAATTATTACATTGCTCTATTCTACTACCTCTGTTCCATATTAGTGCCGACATTTGACTTTACGGTGACCCCAAAAACTGAAATTTTGGTCAAAATTGACGAAACAAAGCCGCAATGATTTATCAAGGAATTCTGAACAAAGTTTCTATTGGACAAAACGACGGAAACGGATACATCTTCGGCCCAAAAAACAAATTCGTCAACTTGTTTCTGAATAAAAATACAAAATGTGAGTTACTGGGGTATAATATGGGGACTGTCT
>NW_008580166.1:696309-715023 GCF_000520115.1 Aphanomyces invadans
TTATCGCATCCCGCAGCGTTTCCTCTAGGAAGCGCATATCCACAGCTCTATCGAAGCAGCTACGCGGCGGTGAGCCGCTGTCGGTCATCCCAAGTGCCGATTGTCGATCAAACTCAGGAATTTTATCCAATAAAATCGATGTATGCATCATTTCTAGCCAATAAGAATGAAATATCGCGTGTGATTTTCAATTGTCGCCAGTACTGTAATATGGAACAGAGGTAGTAGTAACGAATTCTTATTGGACCAAGTGCCCATCTTCGGGTGACGGACCATCGTTCCCACGAAAATATCTCCAGTGTACCTTGGTTGTTCCATGCAAATACCCGGCTAAAACCCGACCGGACAGAACACTTGGCACGGCCACGGCGACGACGGAAAGTAACTAAACGTTGTAAAGGTAGACCAGGAGAACCTCGAAGGCTTCGTCGTGTGGCTCCCCGAAGATTTCTGCGTCATCCTGGCTGACCCGCGGTACAGCAAGCAGGGCATGGTGACCACGAACACGAGCAATGGCGGCGGCGCGGAGATGTCTGTCGCAGAGAAGGTGTACACGTGGACGCTAGTCTTTATGTGCGTGATGCTCATGCTGTACCTCGTCGGCAAGCTGGCTATGGTGTTTCTGAACAAGAGCAAGGTCATGGCGTGGAGCACGTGCTTTTACTGCCTCTGCCTGCTGTGGGTCACCGTTCGTGTGAGCTTTTGGATCTCGATCGAGCTGCGCGACCGCATGACGTACCTGGAGCTCTACCTCCTCTACTGGTTTCCCACCACGATCCAGTTTGCCAACTTCGCCCTTCTTGTGCTGTTTTACATCCAGGTACCAACGAACGATGTTGCATGTTCCCGTCATCCCTGGTACAGGTCATCACTGGACAAGCATGGAGAACGACGTGGCGCCGCATCTGCCTCCCGCTCTACTTAGTGTTGACGCTCAGCATGGCGACGTTCACAGCCATCTGGGCGTGCAACTCAAACTCGTCGCTCGAGGCCGCGTATCGCTACGGCGATGAATATGACCAAGACATGTTTAAGATCTCGGCAGTGCGGGTGCAATTGGAGTACTCTGCGATATCGTTTTTCGTGCTGTCTTTCTTGTTTGCGTTCTTCGGGTGGAAGCTCGCCCACGTCGACAGCTCAAAGCGCCACCGGCTGCTCATATCCAAGCCTCGGGTACGATGGCATGACGTCGACGCAGTGGTACTACTGACTGACAACGAACCGCAGAGCCTGGCCGTGTTCAATTCGATGCTGTTTCTCATCTTCTTCACGCGGTCCGTGCGCGACTTCCTCACGTCGCAGAATTGGCTCCGGTTCAGCGTGGTCAACCCCGTCGACCAGTTTGGCGAGATTCCGACGTTTTCGTACTTTGCCATGTTTGTCATGTGGGATTTCGTCCCGACAATCCTCCTGCTCGCGCTCATCTCGACCAAGGCCGGGGCCGTTGGAGGTATGCCGCGATCAAACCCACGACGTCCGTCGCGCCATCGAGATGGACCAAGTGTGGCCGTTCGTTTCATGTGTCAGGGTTTTGCATGGAATGTGCAACTTGGATAGCGCCGTCATGGAATTTCCCCTTTCGATCGGATTGTGCGATGGATGACACCAGCATTCGGTGCTGCACGTGATGTTGACCTTGTCAAATGCTCCGTTGCATGGCTCGCTGCACCTCTTGCATTTGAGAATCGTGTGGCGCGCAACGTTCGCCCTTGATCTCTTTCGCGTCCGTTTCTGCAACCATCCGAATTGTCGTCAAACACACAACGTGTGCGACCACGTCATCTTGCCGCGTTTGAAATTGTGACGGTTCCCGTGCTGGAGCGTCGCGGCTTTTCATGCATTGACATGCTTTTGGGTAGTTCCCCGCCACGCGTCCTTTCGAGGGGACACGAAGCTGCCGGACTTTGGCATCTTCCATGTCATCAACACGGGGTACGTCCGCGATACGAGCGAAACCACGCGACTAGTTGGAAGCCCCGCGGTCGAGTACGGCGGCGCGGCCCGCACCACCCCCATCAACGTATCAGATCAACCGCGGTGGGTTTGGTTGCCCCGTTGAATGTTGGCTCATCGTGGCAATGCGATTTGTAGGTGGACGCGAGGCGGCGATCTGTTTACGGACTTGCTCCGGTATGACTCGGATAACGACTGCAACGACGCCACTCCCACCTACGTCAACAGCCTGAACAGCGAAAGCAGCCTCAGCGCCACGAGCTCGTACGATCGCGCATCGAGCTACACGCCGAGTACAGCCATGACCACCGCCATGCCGTGACACGAAAGGCCAACCCCAGCCGTAACGTGATGGTATTGACGTATTTAATTATTTGTGGGGAGACGCTTGGCGTTGGTGTGGCAACGGATGGAGAACACACTCGTGGGTTGAGGTTGGTCGCGAGGGCGCCGCTGACGGCACACGCATCGACCGATCCATGAAGACTCATCCGATGACAAGGAAAGGTGTAGACGACTTTAGCGCTCTGGACGAGTGCGTAGTGAATGGATAGCTCATAACACGACTTGCAACGTCAGCATGGCTGTGAATTTGACGTGTAATGTTGTCAACCAAGCACAAACTCGCCCGCGATGGATCATTCAGAAAATACGACAAATAAATCATTGAGCACGTGGGCTACGAACGCACGAGAGTGCAAATGCGTGCTTGCTTGGCTATTCGTGCAGGTCCCTCCAAGCTCTTGCGGTCGCACGCCACGAAGAACAAATGCGCCCACTCACTCGGCCCACGACCGTGGCTTCGTCCGTCGGGCTGTCTTCGCTTCGTCGGTACTTGAGTCCTCCAACGAGGGGGCGGCTCTGCTGCTTGAAATTGGCTCCGACGACTTTGAAGGAGGTGGCGAGGCAGCGGTGGAGTCTCGACGGCCTTTGGTAACTTGCCGGTATTGGTACCACACCGTGAGGGTCACATACGTCGCCCAGACAAACGCAGCGCTTCGCACAGTACCGCTGGTGGCGACAACTGCCGCGAACAGAAGCAGAATTGATGCGTATGGATGACACGCCACCAACGTGAGGGCACCGTCGAGGACCATCGTTGCTTTCAAGAATGCAAACTTCTCGAAGGCTCATGTCACGGCGACCACACGCAGCAGATCATGGCATGCGGTTGTCGAGAGTTTTGACCGTCCTGAATTTCACCGCATGTGGAAAAGACTTGAACGCATACGCTAAACCCCGTCTCGAGTGTCGAGAGCGAACCGATGTTCGAAACGTTGTGGTGAGTCCCGCCTGCGTTTACATAGCTTTTATTGGATCCATATCAATCGTCCTTGTACCGGATTACCCGGCGTTCCTTTATATAGTGCAACACGTCATGTGGACTTAAAACGCAGGCAGAGTAAGTTTAAACTAGATTCTCAGTGCCAGCACGTAATTGTATAAAGTGTTAGAGGCATGATATTATAGAGGTTATGAAGAGTGAGGCCACCCACTGCGGCAGAAGATCTTTGGGAAAATGGACGCAACCGGCGCGGTGGAGCAGGACCGGCGCGGCCAAGCGAATGTCCATTACGAGATACTTCAGCAAGAAAATGCTTCCTCGAATAGTCGATCTCAACGCATACTGGTGCGTGTGCCTATATGCGTCGTCCTTTTCCGATTGTGTCTTCCATACCTAGGGAGAATTGGCAGTTCTCTGCTCGGATCGCGATACTGTCCTTTCCACCGACTCCCTGCAATACTTGAGTACTGCGGGACGAGCCGAAGGGGTGAAACTTAGTGCAGAAAAAGTGCTTGTGGCCACCTCAGGCAAGAAGGACGACTACAGCTGCAGTAACAGCTCCCGCATGTCTTCGGAAGCGTCGCGACGACAACGGGTGGAAGAACTGACCAGGTTTTTCATGGAAGCCAAGTCCGACATTGAATTTGCGCTAAGTGGCGGGGGCCGTCGAAACGAGAGCATGCGCGCGACGTCGGCCGTCGCAGCTGCCGCGGCGGAACTTGACCTAAACGACGACGATCGCGACATGATAGACAGTAGCGACTCCACGTCGTCGTCCCTAGTTATTCCACCTCTGCCTTCCTCCATGACGGACCAGATGTCTGGGGATGCCGACACGTCGTCATCGTCCACGCCGCTCTTGCCCCCACCGCCTCCCTCTGAGACAGACATCCACGTCCCCTCCCCGGCCGTCCCACTGCATATTCAGTTGCTCGAGGACGCTGTGGACCCGCGCGTTTTCCATCCTTTGCTATTAGCGATCCGTGAAACTGATCCACTGTTGTACGGGACGATCGTGTGCCACCCGTTGGTCACCGGGCACGACGCCATGCCGAAGAAGTTTGAGAGCGGAAGCAAGCGCGCAAGCAAAAAGAAAAAGCAACGAGGCACTGCCGCTTCCACTGCGTCGTCCTCGAAATCGAAGAAGCCCGAGATGTACCACCCGGATTTCACGCTACCGCCGTTGACTCCAGACGAGACAGCGTTGAACCTGGCGCGGTTTGTCGCGCGTGCTATTGGGGATCGATCGGTGCAAGCCCTTCTCCTCGTCGTCAAGGTCATGGCATCGTACCCATTGCACGAGGTGGAGATCCCTGTGGGGTCGCACTTGCAAATCTTGAGCGGCCAGGCGCCGTCGCCGTCGCCCCCAGCGTCGGTGGAGAAAGACAAGGAACGTGCCAGTCCCAATGCGGAATCGGCTGCATCCTTGGACTTTATCAGCAGCGTCATGGAGTTGGAGGGTCAACTGGATCCGCTCGCTGCTCTCCGATCTCGACTCGGTACGATTTTTTGTTGCATCGTCATGATATCCTGATCGGCCTCCTCGAGGCAAATGGCTTCTTCGCGTGGGAACATGCAGCTCTTGTGTTTGACCGTTGTCGTGCTAATATTTCCAACTCCAGGTCGATTTGAACAAAGTCATCGTGCCATGGACAACGATGCAGAGGAGGACGAAGATCGGCTGGTGGAACAAATGAGTCTACACATGCCCAACCTGGACGAAGGTACGCTGCAATGGGGGCACTTGATGCGGCGGTGAACCAAGTGTTCGTACTCGTTTCTAACGTCATGTTTGCAGGGGTCGACGAAGAAGCTCTCATGGCGCGTGCGATTGCACTGTCGCTGTCCCCCGAAGTCGGCTTGAAAGACGAAAAAACCGATGTACCCCCGCCCCCTCTTCCGCTGACGCCCACCATCATCGAGCAACCAACGCCTGTGCCGTTCTCCCCGGACGAACTGTGGCGGCTGTACGATCCATTACCAGACGTGGTTGATGGCGCCACCGTCATCATGTATTGCTTGGGGGCGCTGCTCGAGGATTGTCAATCGTACGTGGCAAGTGTCAAACGCAGCATTTTGCCCGCCGCCAGTCCCGTCGTGCCGCATCCTCTGACGTTTCTTCTGTTGCACTCGAATCTGGCGTTCTTCTGGAATGTCCTCCACGACCGGGAGACGGTGGCCACCGACACAAGTCAGCTCCACCCGCTCGATGAAGTGGTACGTTGTTTAGGAGATGTACCTGATGGATGGCATGGCAAATCCAACTTGCGTCGTGGCTGAAGCATTAAATTGAAGCTAACGATTTGCTGTGTCAGGTTGTTGAAGCTGGACAAGTCGTGGTGTTGCATGTGCTTGAGCTGCACTTGTTTCACGTGGACGTCGTGGGGACAGCACCGGCTTCGGTCGGTCTCGGCCAATCCGTCGCGAATCCAAACCCCGTCCCCACTGCGTTGAAGGTCATTGTCGAGCGCTACACTGCACAAACCAAGGACATGACGACGACTGGCGAGTTGCGCCATCCCGTGGCAGTTCAGTACCATGATCGCGTTCTCGAACAGGCTCTAGTCACGTGGGTGCATGGACTGGCTTACTTTTACCCCGACCATTCGTCTCGCCATCGCCTGCTTGTGTCGCTGCTCGACGACATTCATTCGAAGCCTCTGAGTGACTCCTGTCGTGTGTTTCTTCAGTACCAACTGGACCTGATGTGCACTCGTATGGCGCTGCCCGACTTGGCTCTGCCCTTCGTTCCCCTACAGACCGTGTCATGCCACCAAGTTGACGACGCCGCGCTCGTCCAAAGCTCCTCGACAAAGTCGCCGCTCGTGTGGGCTCCCTCGACAATTCGTGAGGGATTGAATCAAGGCACATGTTCTGTACAAGCTGTTATGGATATGTGTAATGCAGCTGGCGACCTTCACCAGCCGAAGCTGTCGTCCTCCGAGGTCACTATTGAAAACGTAGGGTGATGTACCTGTTCGCGAGTGAGTTGAATTCACGTTGTTCATGTAGGTGGCTGAGTTGTACCAGCAACTCTTTGACAAAGTACAAGCGGAGATCCATACGATTTGGAACGAGCTCCCTGTGTTGGCCGATTTGCTGCTGCGCCACGTGCACATTTACCCGACAGCGCAGTCGCCGCCGCCGTCAGCCTTCCCCCACGCTCCACTTGTTGCAAACGTTACTGCGTCGTCATCGCCAGTGCTCCTCCTCCTGCGGGCTCTACAGGACGGCATGCTGCAGTGCATTCACGGCATCGCCACGGGTAGCAATGGCCAACCCTCACCCGCCGCGTTGGAGTTTGACCCCTCACGATGCGCCGAAACTCTCACGCTGGTTGATAATAACACGAGCGCCAAGCAACACACGGCCAAGCAATGGGGCATGGTCTTGTCCACGTATGCCTGTGCTCCCAACACGGGCCTCCACGAGTGGGCTGTACGCCTCGATCGGTGCGAAAAGGGTCACGTGTTTCTCGGCGTTTGTACTCGAGATGCCGCCGTGTCGACGTACGTCGGGGGTGATCGACAGGGGTGGGGCCTCATTGGTACCCGAGCGTTGTGGCACAATCGCAGCAAAGTTCGCGGAGACTACGGCGACGGGTTCAGCACGGGCAGCACCGTGCGCGTACGCCTGAACACGGATACTGGCGCGCTCAGCTTCGGTCTGTTGGACGACGATAGCGACTGGGGAACTGCATTCGATGGCCTCACGCAGTACGGCGCGTTGTATCCCGCAATCGGACTGTACCAACGCGACGACCAGGTGACGCTTGTGCACACCCACAATTTTTCTGGTTCAATGCCGATCCCCAAGGCGCTGTCTCCTACCCATCTGTCCCCACGAGGAGCGGTCCATGGAAGCGAATCCCCGTTTCCAACCCAATCATTCGCAATGGACACGGACGTGGTGTTCCAAACCCTGGTGAGCTACACTCACAAAGTTCTTGACGTTGAGCAGCTGAGCGTGCCGCTCCTGAGCGCGCTCGCGCTAATGAAGGCGTCCTGGCGCGTCCAGTTTGCGTGGCACTTGCTGCCGGCCATGGTCGAGCTGGTCAAGCGACTGGACTCGGAGCAGCACCCGTGGCAGTTGGAGATTGGTGGGACGTGGGAACTGAAATCGAGCGCGGCCGGAAACATTCCAGCGCAGCAGTACGTAGTGGAGCTGACGCAGGACAGTCGAGGAGGGGACTTGACCGGCCACTCCGTTTCGACGAACGCAGTTAGCTTGAAAGGTACGCTGCGAGGCACGAAAGTGAATTTCCTCGAGACGTGGATGCAAGGAAGCACATGCTTGGTCGCGGGCCGAGTTCGCGTCGACGGCAAGACATTTGCAGGAACTTATGAAGATACCAAGAGCCACACGAGCGGCCGGATCATGGGCGAATGCAAGGCAAGTGCTTCTACCGCACCGAGTCTTGCCACATCAGCAGCGCGACCGGTTCTCCACCTCGTGGCATCGACCCTCGTTGGCGCGTACATTTCAAGCTTCCTCACGCATGACGCACCGGTGATTGAGAAGAGCATGATTGGATTGGACGAATCCGAGATTGCGCCGTCGGTTGCGGACGCGCCATTCGAAGAGTACGACGAATGGATCAATTGCTCCTTGCTGTCGGGAGGTCTGCCCCTCGCGGACATTAGTCGACACTTGCAAGCGCTTGTTCAAACGTCGCACCACCCGTTGCTGCCGTGGTTTCAGCCGATCTTGCCACCCCCATTGCCTGCAACGTCCAACGAAGGCTTCAGCTCGTTCTTGCAAGACTTGATGTCTGGCCGCGAGAGCGGAGTCGATTCATACGTCACCAAGCACGCCGGGGAGTCTGCCTTTGTCCGACTTGGAGGTAACCCATTCTACGTATGGAGAGAGATGCTGTGACGTGGGGAAACGAGTAGGCGAGGCCATGAAAACCGCCAAACGCACGGTTTTGGCTGCCATGTTGTGGCACGCACAAGTGGCGTCAATCGATGCCTCACAAGAAGACATTCGTCCGAGCGAAAACATCCTGCACATTTGGCGGTCGGCCCACCGTGTCATTGAGTGGGGAATTCGCACGAAGAACGCCAACGCGATGACGTATGCCAGTGTCGCAACTCTCATTACCCGTCGCGCTCGATTCCTGCTTCGACTTCAACCGATCCGTGGTCACCATGTGCTGCAAGAGCGCGCGTTCTCGGAAATCGTGATGAATGTGTCCAGGTACCAAAGTGCGTGCATTCAGGTGGTTGTGGGACTGGGAGACGAAGCGTTTGGTTTGATGATTCACGTCTTGATTGCGTATTCCATTTTCGGAGAAACTCCAACGTGTTGGCGTAATGCGTTTGCTCTTGATAAGATCACGTATGGAAAGGCATTGATGACTTGGGTTAGATTCATCGAAGCGGGCGTCCAATTGAAGCGGCTGGAATCGATGATGCTACAGAATTGCTCGAGGGCGTATTTTCGCATGCTTGGACTGAACGCGATGCGTGCCGTGGTGGAACTTGGCCTTCAACAGAGTGCCGGACTGTGCGGTGTGCTGCAGTGGCTGAGCAACGTGGACTCGTTGGACCAGTCCGTGTCAATCCACGGAGGGTCCCATTACCTAGATGCGCTCGGTGGGGCTGGCACGGCTCTACACCGTCAAGTGCGTGAGTCATGGGAACAATTGTACGGCAACCTGGCAGCTCTCCTGTCTCGCGCGACATGGGCCAAAGATCACGATGTGCAATTGGTGGTGCTCCAAGCATGGGGCGTGATCATCACCCCCGACGACCATGCATTCATTTCCCGTGTCGGTATCTTCCGCACCCTCCAGACTGTCCTTGATGAAGCGCGGTCGTCGGCGGCGTCGTCCAGCGACAACCACAGTCCGACAAAACCCATTGTTCAAGCTGCACTCAAAGTACATTGCATCCTACATTCGTGTAGCTGATTACAATGACACATGTACGTGATGATCTGTAGGTGGTGCATCTCCTGGCTGCACAAGTCGCAACCAGTAGCCACGAAGAGCCCGCGCCATCGTCGACCCAAGATGTGAATGCCTCGATCCCACTTGTCCGTCAGCCATCGGGCCCTGAAACCCTCGGCAAAAGTGTGTTCAATATGTTGTACACGGAGCTCAACAACGCATGCCAAGAAGATGTGGGGCCGCAACAATATTGCTATCAAATTTGCAGTCTTCTGCACTCAGTGAGCGGAGCTGCGATTTGCCGACAGCACTTGTCGTCGGGACGGTGGCTGCGATTGCTGCTGCAGCTGGTGGAACGAGGTGCGTATGCGCGTACACTATGATCCACTGATGCGTGACACGAAGGAACGTTTGCCATCCAACAACGTGTACTGCAGCTTCTGCGTCGACTCCTCCCGTTTTTGTCCCCGCTTTCGCTTCACATTCAAGCCACATCGGACGACGAATACATGGGCACTGGCGACGATGATGACGCTCGCAACGCGTCGGAGCTGGTCGGCTTTTTCCTGAACTTACTGGGCCGTTTGATTCCAACAGTGTCCAATGCGGAAGGGGACAAACAGACAGGAAAACAGTCAAATCTCAAGCTCCACCACGGGTGCGGTGTCGAAGTTGTTTTGTTGCTGCGATCGCTGCTGCCATCTCCAGAGTGGGCGACAGTTATGCATGCGGTGTTTTTGCAAGCGCTATCCGCACCGTCGAATTCGTTTGGTGCGTTTGCATTCGTTCCCCACGTCGACATGACGTTTTTGTGAGTAGATTTTCGAACTCGCGCTTTGGCGGTGCTTTGTGTGTTGGGCGGTCACATTGAAGGGCTGCAAGTCGGGATGGTCATTCAGTTGCTGCCTCGATCTACCAATGCTCCGACCCACGAAATCATGTTTCGAGGTGCCAAGGGGGTGTTGGTCGGATTGGATGTCGAAAAAGGTGCGGCGGAGGTGCTTCTGCATAAGAATGGCGCATCTGGTAAGGCCATGTGTTTTCATGCATTGCGCACACCTTGAACTCGCTGTGAGCATGGTCTGCTCTGTTTGTTCTTTTGCTGCATTGGATCATGTGGACGTAGGAGCAACAACGGACCTTAGCTTGAGCTCAAGTCGCTCGATCCGAGTCCCGTTGGAGGATATTTCGGCCTTGCCAGACGTCGAATGCAAAAGCTCGGACATTTCCCAGCCTATTTTGGCGCAGTTGGTTCAAAACAACTTGCCGTACTTCTTGACTTCGGTCTTGAACTCGAACGACGACCCGTCCGATCACGACGACGACGCAGGCGACACGAACGAGTCCCAAGATGCAAAGGACCAACTCGTAGCGCTGATCATCAGCCTCATGGGGTTTCGCGCGCTGGGATCTCTTGTCCAACAAGGCGACGTCCTCGTCTGGCTGCGTGCTTCAATTCCAGCGCTGTTTCAAGTTGCAACGATTCACACGCAAAACACATCGGATATTGGGTTGCTTGAAGAGCATTGGATTCAGATGTACAAAAAGTGGTGCGATACCCAGCGCCCCCCGTCCGTCGATGCCAGCAATGGTGACGCGGCACACGATATGTCGGCAGCTTTTGCTCCACCGTCGGCCCTGTGCCAGCAAATGATGGAAATGGGCTTTCCTCGCGAATGGTGCATCCACCACACTCGCCACGACGGGGATTTGAACATTCAGCGTAGGTGTGAGGTGGCCTTGCAAAAGTGTTCATACCAAGTTGAAGCTGCCATCAACTTTTGCTTTGAGCACTCAAGTGACATGGATCGGTTGGTGAAGCAGCCAAACGTTGGCGCTGCCACAAGGCGACGGACGGGAGGATCGGCCTCCGCGCCGAGCGTCCTTGCTGCCCGAAGCAATCGACCTGATGTGTCCCCCATTTTACTCGAGCAACTGAGTGAAATGGGGTTTCCCATCACATGGTGCAAGAAGGCATTGGTACGTTGCAAATGGTATTCATATCTTCAATGACGAGATCGCCTCGGGGTAGATTGCAAACCGCAACAACGTGGATGCGGCACTGACTTGGATTTTGTCAAATGGCGAAGCTTTGGAAGCGGACGACCGCCGCCAAGAAGAGCAGCGAGATGCTGGCAAGAGTGGCGACCTCGAATGCCCTGCGATTGTGGTGCGGTCATGTCGCTCTTTTGAACACACGTGACGATTGTGGACAATGTGCGCAGAGGATTCCCCAAGGGCCGAACCCGTTGCGTCCCGTGAGCGGTCTTGCCACGATCAATGATGACATGCTCGTCGAGGGATCTGCAGGGGGTGGATTTGCCTCTGTTGGAGCTCCTGACTGCATCGCGCTAGCGGGCAAATGGTACGTAGAAGTGGATAATCTGGTGTGTGATGCTCAAGGATGTTGAAATAGGTACTACGAAGCGACGCTCAGCACATCTGGATGCATCCAGATCGGGTGGGCGGACGCAGCCTTCAGCGGGGCTTCAGAGCGCGGCGACGGCGTCGGCGACGGGCCACACTCGTGGGCATATGACGGGTGGCGTCAGATGAAATGGCATGGTAACAGCTGCCCATACGGTCTCAAGTGGAAACCAGGTGACGTGATTGGGTGTGGCATCGACTGCGACGCTGGCATGATGTTTTTCACGCTCAATGGCAAAAACATGGACGCGGCGTTTCGAGGAGTCGAGTTTGCGGGGGGTACGAGTCGTCGCTTTGGGTGCTGCAGGGTATTTCATGTCCACTTGCTAGGAGTGTACCCGTGTGCGTCGTTCAACCGCCGCGAACGACTCACGTTTAACTTGGGTGGGCTGCCGTTCAAGCATCCGATTCCTGGATTCTCTCCCGTTCTGCATACTATTTGGACTCCCACGTGCAACTCTACGTCGAGGTATGTAAATCATGTATGGATGGAGTCTGCCGTGCTCGAGAGTTGGGTTTTGAGATCGGATTGTTTATGTTGTAGCTATGACAAGGGCGAGCACGAAGATTGCTTGGAAGAGTACGTTGGCGAAGAGTACTTTGACTGCCGGTACTTTGCAAAGGACATCAAGGCAAGTGGCGGGGCACGCATCAAGTCGACGGTGGACCCAACGATGGATTTCCGCGCGTTGACACGTGCCTTGGCGATCCTGCACTGCCGCAAGATGCTGGTGTACATCTTGGCCGCATCGCCGACGAGCTTGCTGGATGACGTGCCGACGGAGCTAGTGACTACGTTCTTAAAGCTCGTGGCGACGTATACATCGCCGGCGTCCACCGTGTCGGAGATTTTCAAGCCCGCGGTCGTGACCGCGTTAAGTCCACACCTAGAAGATGCAATTCTCCGGTGCATCGACGATCAGATCCGACTCGCGTCTGGCCGCAAATATGCCAAAATTCACTGGGACAGCGCCGTCGAAAGTATTGTCACGAACCAGTTGTCGATGTTGAATGTGGATGACCCGCCCGTCGTGTGGCACGACAGCCACGTGTTGGCGCATCCGAACGTCGGCCTCGCCGAGTTTGTGACGACTCTGATGGCGTCCAAGCACCCGGTGGCATTGATTCAAGCGTGGAGCCGTGCGTTCCGCTCGCCCAGCATGAATTTGAAAGAAAAAGCGTTTCGGATCCTCTCGGGCCTTGTTCCTCAAGTCCCAATCTCGCAATTGGAGGCTATCCCTGTCGCACGACTCCATGCGTTGACCTGCGCTCGCCTCGCCAAGGAGTACGTAAACTACCCTGTCGTGTCCAAGTACCTTGAAAGCTTGATGGAGTTGACGGCAACGCTGTTCGTTGTGTCGCCATCCGAAGCAAAACCATCGCTCGAGCCGCGCATCACCAAAGCGATCCAGCTCTTGCAAATGTTGGACCAGCTCCCTGTGGTTCAAACACCGTCGTTAGCTCCACCGGACACGGAATCACCGCCAAGCGAGACACGATTGCTTTCCAACGCACCTGACGACGACGACATGTCCTCTGAGGACCAGAATGCATCACTCCTGACCCCGACGACGCCCCCGTCGCCGTCGGCAGCTCCATCCTTCCAAACGTCCCCGACTGTTGGCCCTCCCGTCACAGTCGCATACTTGACTCCAGCCCAGAAAAGCATCTTGCTCGCCGCGCAATATGGCTTTAAAGTTGGTGACACGGAATGGCACCATGGGTTTGAAATGGGCGTGCTCAGTGACGAAGCGTCCCAGTTCTGGAGTGGCCAATTGAATCAACCGTTCCCAGTGCAACCCCCGGCAAGCACACCAGACGTACCGACCACTCCGCCCCCACCGCCATTAACAATTGGTTGCAAAGTCATTCGCGGCCCCAACTGGAAATGGCGCGATCAAGATGGTGGCCAAGGCAGCATCGGCGTCGTCGAAGGCATCAGTCCTTGGAGTGGAATTGAAGGCGAAGGTATTGTGTCGTTGAGAAGAAGGCGGCGCATTGACACGATTTGACAGGGATGAGTGTGCGTTGGCCAAACGATGCCCTCTACACGTACCGCTGGGGCGCGGATGGTCAGTATGACTTGACTCATGTTGAAGTCGACAGTGAGAACCAAGTGATCACAACGTACCCGACTCCAGAAATTGCTCCTCCATCCAAGCAACAAGTCCAGCTCGGGGTCATCTTTCGTCTCCACCGCACCGACTTGCCGTCAGGCATTGCCGGTGTCGTTGAATACCCCGACATGAACGCTGTGATTGCGGTTGTCGGGCAATACGCCGAGCACTCGATGGAACTGGTGGAACTTGGCATGGTTCAAGGTGATGTTGACATGGGATGGCAGGTCAAGTTTGGCTGCGATCGGTGGGTGCCCGGAACTCAATACCACCTGACGGAAGACGGCACCAACTTGACTGGAGAGTACACCCACAGCTTGTGGCAGCCTGAGACCAAAACGTGGGTTCCTGTACAAAGCACGCTGGAAGCGCAATCCAAGCACTTATTCGTACTGGATAAGCAAGCAACGTTCTCGACCATGAACTTGTCCGACGACAGGATGTCTGTGCAATGCACGTCAGGAGAAGCGCGCAACTTGTCGTTGGGCACCGTGGGGTTTAGCAGCGGCATCCATTACTGGGAAGTCCGCGTCGACCACGGCGAATTCGGCAGCGTATTCTTGGGAGTGTGTGAAAAGCACGTCAAGGGCCAGCCGTCGCTCAACTTGGGCCGGTGGCAGGGCTGGGGGTTTGTCAACTTTCGAGCGACGTACCACAACTCGACGGAGCGCATTTACGGCGACCACTTCAACACAGGCGACACGATTGGTGTGTGCCTCAACATGGAATCTGGTACGTCTCGTACGGGTCGCGGTCGACATCTCATGCCATGCTGTAGGCAAATTGCGCTTCTTCATGGACGGAATCAAGTACGGCGAGCACATTGTGACCGACTTGGGCGTTGCCTTTGACGGTCTCAAGAGCGATCGCCACATCAAAACGTTGTATCCGTGCATTGGCTTGCGCAAAGCGGGCGACAAGGTGACGCTGAATGGCAAGTGGGTGTCGCAGCCAGGTCTATCCCCGACGCTGCTGTGCCAAGACAACGTGGAGCTGCAGTCTGTCTTGCACGCTTGGTCGCATGATCGTCCGTTGCCGTTGGCATTCATGCAGTCGAGTTATGCCTTTTACACACGATGGCGCACAAATCGCTACCGCCGGGTTGCAATTCGATCGAAAGGCATGCAAATTGATGTCGACACGTCCGTGGAGCGATGCATCCAAGTGTGCGGCAGTAGCCCAACGGTGCTCGTTGCAGGAGACCGTGTGCGCATCATCAGCAAGGGTGGGCGTGCGCTGGACGCTCCGGAAGAGGCCATTGTGTTAGGTATGCTGGTTTGCTCGCGGTGTTTACCGATATTTGACATTGTCCAGGGGTGTATCGCAATCGGCTGTGGTATCGCGTCGAGACCCAAGGCAATGAGGGAGGTGAAGAAGGACGTGGATATGCCTGGTACTGGGACAACGAAGAGCTGCCGGAGCTGGTCTTGATCAAGCGAAACGGCATTGAAATCCAAGCCACGACGACGATCCCTCCCCCTGACGCCTTCGCCTCTGCTACAAATCAAGCACCTTTAGTCGGCTTCGACGCGTTTTGCACGTTGGCGCACGGAATGTTCGCAACGGATCAATCAATCGTCGATCAAATCAACTCGCTGTGCGCAACAGTCGGCGTCGACGTGATCAACTTGCCCTGCCAAGCGGTCGATATTGCCGTGCAGCCCCGTGTGGCCTTGCTGATGGTTCTCAACCAAAAGGTGCTCCGCAGCTTGCCCCTCGTCCGCTTTGACGACCGAAGTGTGCGTGCGCTGCGCCGGCTCACGTTTACCAGCACCAAATTGAGTTTCTGGGATGCTACGTTGAAAGCAACGGCGACGCCAACCCCGCTACCCAGCGACGAATATGAAGACCCGCGAGAAATTCGAATCATACGCATCAACCGCATTCAAGCCCAAGCGTCCAAGCTCGCGCTATGTCCGTCCCCGTCGGATCGGCTACGAAAATCAGTGTTTGGACAACTCTACCGTGAAATGCGAACGTGGAGCGACTCTGGTACGCTCCATTTTGATCGAGATTGCGGCTTGATTTGGCTTTATTACCTCGTCGTGGTTGTCGGTGCTATCAATGCGGATGTGTATGTGCCAGGCTTCCGACGAGCGTACACGGGCAAGGGCCATGGCGGCCAAAAACGAGCCTTCAAAGTGAAATTCCTTGGGGAAGGCGTCAACGACTACGGCGGCCCGTACCGCGCTGTGTTTGAGCAGATTGTCGATGAGCTCCAGGTGGGCATCAATGCATGTGGTGTATGTTGCATCCGCTGAACGAGACGTTTTTCCAGATGGATCAGGTGGAAATCACAAAGGGTGAGCAGGGCCTTTTGCCGCTACTCGTTCCATGTCCGAATCGCCGGTCGGGGACAGGAATGAATCAAGATAAGTTTGTGCTGAACCCGAGCTGCGGCACGATTTCCGTTGCCGTCGGTCCCATTGCTCTTGAATTGCACCGCTTCCTCGGTAAGTTGATCGGGACTGCCGTGCGCCATGGGCTCCAAATGGGTCTCGACCTTCCGTCGGTCGTGTGGCGGCCGTTGGTCGGACTTCCGTTGAATCGCCATCACTTGGAAGACATTGACGTTGTCGCGTTCAACACGTTGACCACACTTGAAACGCTGCCACCGTCCAAGGATGCCGACGAGTACTGCAAGCAGTTTACCTTTACAACCCACCTGAGCGACGGCACCGAGGTTCGACACCCATGACGCAAACGTAATAGTTCATTGCGTCGTTGGTTGGGTTAGGTGGCGTTGCGCCCAGACGGCGAGACACAGCACGTCGACTATGCGTCTCGAGATGCGTTTGTCGACTTGACATTCAAGAAGCGGCTGGTTGAGAGCGGCCCACAACTTGCTGCTCTGCGCGAAGGCTTGAGCGCTGTGATTCCGATGGAGATTGCCGGGTTGTTCACCGCCAAGGAGCTCGAAACCCTCGTGTGCGGTCGACGGGAAGTGGATGTGTCGCTGCTCAAGCAATGCACCGAGTACGAAGATGTGGACCCAAACAGCGACCTCATCGTCGCGTTCTGGCAAGTGTTGGAGGAGTTTTCCCCCGACGAGCGAACGCTGTTTTTGCTCTTTGTGTGGGCGCGCAGCCGCATGCCGAATTCGGCCAAGGATTTCCCCATGAATTTCAAGATTCAGGTGCTTTCTCTACGTCATGTTGGGTACGAATGAAACACATTGTAGGCCCCGCACGACCAAGGCGCGCGAAGCCACCCCGATCAGTACCTGCCTCACGCCCAGACATGCTTCTTCTCGCTGAGTCTGCCGGCGTACTCGACGAAAGAGATCCTAAAGGCCAAGCTGTTGTATGCGATTCAGAACTCGCCCAACATGGACGCCGACGTGCGTTTGCACAATGCCGAAGGATGGGCGGATGCGTAAACGACGTAAACCAATTCTATAATCATTCCATCATTCTTGGTGCAAGCTTCGGTGGCGTCCGAGTCGCATCACACCACCGACAACACTCCATGGACCGGAGGCGTTGCCAGCCGACGGGCATTGGCCAGCACAACGATTGCACATGCAAATGGAACTGGATCGAAGGGCATCCCCACTTTCAGTGGGCAGTCGATCGCCCAAATCCTGTGCACTCGAATCACCACCAGTGGAAGGAGGACCAGCCAAGGTCAAGCCAGGCCGACGCTTGTTTTCCATGATGTTAAATGCCTTTGTTGTACGTGACCGTCTGCATGATGACCCCTTTCGCGTTGACGCGGTGGCGAAAATCGTTTTCGATGTAGCGAGTGTCGACTTGGGCTGATTGTCGAAAGAGGCCAAACGTGAGCGGGACCGACGTTTGGATCATGACTGCCACGAGCGCCAGCGTCGCAGGGAGCTTGAGCCATGGCCGCGTGCGGAACGCCATTGTCTTTGTCTCGAGGCGCTGTATGATCAACGGTGGAATGATCAAAATCGGCGCCGCGGCAAAGATGCGCCCGCCAATGCACGATGCAACAGCGTACAGCCCACACGCCTTGCTTACCCCGACCCACTCGCCAGTCTCGTCGAAGATGTTGACCCCGCGTAGGTATTCGGACTGGCGCATGACTGCAAGGTTGAGCAGATCGGCGGTAGCAACGGCGGCAAACGGCGCAAATCGAAGCATGAGCGGATTTTGGTGCGCCTTGGCCCATCGTCGAACGCCCAGCTAATGGCATCGAGTTGGTTCAACTGTGGCGGGGGCGGTGGATGCATCAAGATGGAGAAAACAGTACGAAAAAGTCACATCAACGTCCTGCTCGGGTCATGCACGACGTGGCTCGAATGTGGAATTCGCCATTGTCCTTACCGACGCCGCGACGGAACTGGCTGTGGCACCGATGTACGCGGCAATCCGCTGGCTTGTCGTGTCTTGATTCGTTGCATTCCGATTGGCATAGTAGTGTAGTGCGTTATACGTTTGGTTGAGCCTACGAAGCCGTTAGAATTGCTGAGAAGCGGCTAAGGTGGCGAGAAATGCCGAGCCTGGTTAGCATGTTACCACTGCCAAAAGATAGTGGACCGCGTCGTGGAGGCCAAGATCATGCCGCAGTCAAGACCCAAGTTCATGGGAACAATCATGGACACCCGCAGGGGGAAGATCACCGTATCCCCTGGTGAACATCAGAGCAGTCGATGACGAGGCAGGCATACCTGTGTCGGGGTGCAATACTGCCCGGGTGAGATGCAATGCTGCCTGGTACTTGGCCTCGTCGGAGATTGGAGCACCGTTCTCTGTGCGTGAACAGGTACGATCATGTACGAAGACATCGGGTCGTCACGTACTGGCACGCCACACAATGGACTTTGCATCTTGCACTTGTTGAGATGTAGCGAATGCCGTGCGAAAGTCAAGCATGTCCCACGTCTTCTTGACACGCTGCCAGTACGTTGCTTCATCAGGATCTGCGAGGAAACGAGGCTTTGCGTCACCCGCACTTGCAACAGCCTTGTCCCCGATCGCCATCAAGGGCGCGATTCGAAATCGTATCCTTTCAAGAGGAAATCATTCGTTCGAGCTACATACAGTAGTAGTACTAGTAGGAGTACTGCACGAGTC
>NW_008580166.1:717238-717760 GCF_000520115.1 Aphanomyces invadans
GTACGGTATACCAAGCTCACTCGCAACAAGTGGAGGAAGCCGATGATACGCCCACGCCAGTGATCGACAGCTTCTTCAGTCAAGGAGGCAACGCATCCCTCACGACCATGTCAAACTTTACTCTGGCCGAGGTCGAAACAATTTGGGCCGTAGTCGAGCCCGCCATGGTGACAAGCTGGACTATGGGACGAGGCCACAAGTCAAAAACCTCACCAAAGGATGCATTTTTCATACTGCTTCTCCAGGCGATGAAAAGAAGAGAAATTACATTTTTGTCGGAGTTCAATTTGCTGTTTATTTGCCGAAATTCGCTGGAATTTTGCATTCATAGTTTCGATTAAAATATCGTTGTGTTTTGGGGTATTCCAGGGAACGAAGGAAATCCTTCCCCCGTGGTACTACACCTTTTCCCAATGTGAGTACGGTTTCCAAGCAAAGTGGAATAGATTTTGATGTGAGCTATTATTTAAGATTGAAAAGTTTTCGGACACGAAATTTCCATTCAAAACAAAATGATTTCCA
>NW_008580166.1:746104-750527 GCF_000520115.1 Aphanomyces invadans
CCCACCGAGTGGACAATTGCCCCCCCTGGTCCGACGAAGAGGACACTCGCTCCTCCAGGTCCTTCCAAGTCGACATTGGCTCCCCCCGGTCCCGTCATGGCGGAAGGCTCCCCTTCCAGTCCTTAGCGAAGCGCGAGTGGTACAGGGCCCAATCCATGACGTCTGTGCACGATATGACTTATAGTCAGTGTGCGCTGGAACTTTGGCATTCTATCTAGTGGGCTCACTTACCTAAAGTCACACAAAAAATCTTGTTCAATTTCGCTCAACATATTTTGAATTCCATTACCATAAATGAGGTAGTACTCATCTATGGTGATATCGTTTACTAGGAACTAAAAGGGCAATAGAATATTTTCATTACATGCAATAAAATATCCATGTTGCGGGCAATAATACCTCTTATGGCTAGTTCCTCTTCAAGCGCGAATGGCAGGCATTCAGCCAGTTCTTTTGAAGTTGCTTAATCTAGTTGATGAAATGCATGATTGCGAATGCATCTTTGCGGAGTCGAATTTCGTGGATGAAGTACTCTGAGCACATTAGGACTGGAAATTCTTCGCAGCGTCCTCCTGGCTCGATCTATATCAGTATCTTGTCTTCATCGTTATCGAGAATTCGGACCGAAACTCTACCGAGTTTCATCTAGTTGTACGCGGGTGCCGAGTTCTAATGATAACACTGTAGTCACTCATGAATTTCGTGAATTCGTTGGTCTTGCTTACATGGGCAAGGAGATGCACGAACAATTTGGTCGAGGCTCCTTTTTCAACGTATAACACAACAGTGGCCACATATTATGAGGCTCAAATTTAATTGTCCAACTGAACGCAGGAGAATAATTATCACTGGCCAATTACGCGCCTTGACTTAGTTCACTTGGAAAAGAATTGATTTCAAAATAGTGATTGATAGGTTACACATATTAGCTGATAACAAGGAAATTGGCCGTAGGAGTGACCGAGTTATGAACTTAACGCTTGTATTAGCCTTTATCCGGCAGATCATGCATGTAATCCGGAACTTTGTTGTTAGGTCAAAGTTACAGTACGATCATGGGACAACGATCAAGTCGGTCGAACGCAGCCCGAGTGAAATCAAGGGAAGATGGCGTCTACACTAGTTAAACCGAACCAATAATGCAAGCTTCACCGATCGCGCCGCAAACTCGTCGGACGTAGAGACGTTGCCATTTTTTATCACGGTGGGATACAGGGAAAGACAGAATACAACGTCATCCGAAGATAATTATTACACACTTATATATGTATCCTATAACATTCAAACATCAAATAGTTGACTTTCCTATTTGCGGAATTAAAATACTTTCCTCCAGAGCACATCGACAAAATAATTAGAATGGCACGTCAAAACATGAGGTGAAATTCGTACCCTATCGCCGCAAAGTTGGAAGCACTGGGACTACTCGAGTTTATGTCCGACGATAAAGTCGCCTTGAAGCTTGGAGTTCCACGCAGAACAGCCCGATCATGGTATCTACAGCGTCACGAGTTCGGAGGGTTCGACGGCAACAAAAAGTGCATGAAGCTAAAGCCAGGTGGCCGCTACAAAGAGTTTCCCAACCCTCCTGGCTTACTTGAGCACATCAACAACGTCAGAGACAACGAGCGAGCACTTACAACTTCACATGATTTCCTAGATCGAACTAATCAACGTGACCGGTTACTACGCTACTTGACTACAAAAAGCCCAACACCGCCTACAGTTCCCTCCTCAAGCCCCTTAATCGTTTCTGCAACCGGCATGGCATCTCCCGTCAACGTCCGGTCAAGCAAAGATCAAGCAAACCGCCCTGGCTTCCGTTCGTGACGAATTTGCTCAAGACTTCAATCCCGAGTTCCGGTCGTACGGAAACGATTGCATCTACAATGTACATAAGACTGGAATATACTATGACACTCCACCGAGATGTATCTGGGCTGCGCGCGGGGGAAGCTCCAAGGTATCCTCAGGAGAAAACCACTCCATGCGAATGACTGCTGTTACCGCTCGCTCCGACGGCACGAAGCTGTCGATCCTCTTCATCATAAAGGGCGTTCCGGGGGACAGGATAGAGCAGTTGGAATTCTTGATGTTGTCGAGCGATCACTGCTATGCGGTTCAAAAACGGGCGTATATGGATGGAAGACTTTGGACGTCCTACCCTCGTCGCGTCCATCGAGGAACTTTCGGTCGTTCTCATGGGCAACTTTGACGCGCACGTGCCTGAACAATCGTATCAGATCATGTACAACGAACTGGGCTCTCACCTTTGTGCACTGCATCTGAACGCCACCACTATTTGCCAACCTCTGTGTGTTGGGGTCGTGGCACCCTTCAAGCGGAAGCTTCGCAACTTATGGCTGTATGAGGAGCATATTGTAGGTGATGGTCATGGTCCATTCTCGGTTACGTCCCGCGAAAAGAGACTGGCCTTGGAAAAATGCGCAATTGCAGCTTGGGAAATGGTGTCCACCGATGAGATTCGTCGCAGTTTTGAAACGGCTCTTCCTAAGAGTTTTGAATAAATGAATCATCTTCAAAGTCGAAATTATGTTCGCTTCCTCTATCACTGTGATGTCGCCGCACTAACCATCGCGCCAAAGCACCAGACGCTTACGCTGACACTCTTTCATCGATCCAGTCACTTATATTAATTAAGTAACCTCTATAATGGCATTACCTGTAAAAGCCATATCGTCTGACATTATAACTATTGGGCAACAATTGATTGCTTCGCGCGTGTCAAATCCAATGAACTGTAATATAATGATTTCTGCTATACTGGAGTTGAATAAACTTACGTTGCATTGCCTTATTGGCTGAGATGGTAGTCGTACATCGAAGACTAAAAGCCAATCATCTTTGTACTTATTCGTCAACTCGAAGTACCACTTAGGCGTTACATTCCGTCGTTCCCTGAAAACATGAAATTAGCCCCTCATACTCATTCAATGGACTGCAGACTTGTGTACCTGAAAGCTACGAATATTGCCTGTGTCCATTAGTAAGTTCTTCTGTCTCTGCGCTCAATTCATCGATGCGTACAACTTTGGTATACGACTGATTCACAAAGTATGCTTAAAAGAAGTACAAGAGCCAATGACACATTCCAAAGCTACTTCTTGTCAGAAGACAAAGTCACGTTGCTAGTTGAAATGAGAGCAACAACTCATATTGAGTAACAGGATAAGAATCGTACCATTGAAATTGACACTTTCATATCCAGCCTGCAAGGTGCAGTTTTGCGGGGGCAGGACCATACAGCGATCGCTGGACTTAACATCCTGTGCCCTACCGTAGTCCCGTTCCATCCTCGGCGGTGTAGTCTCAGTAGAGAGCCAATGACCAAGGCAGAGGCAGTCTAAAATCGCATTCCCCCATGTGACCGCCGCCTTGGAACCCTGACTTTTTTGGCGTCTCAACAAATTGATGTTGACAGTCCTCGAATTTGGCTATTTAAGTTTTCGTAACATTTTGGGCTCGAACTGGCATCTTGGACGCCCACCTTACCACATTCAGTGGCAGATTGTTGAATATGGAGATTAATAATTCGTGAATACTACGTAGTACTGTAATTGGCAGTGAACGATATCTTTGACTTTCAATACCTATAAAAACTTATAGCCTGTTATATTTGTTCGTGGACAACTGTTCGGCTAGAGGGGGGATATCAGTATTACTACTGTAAACTCTCCAACTGTATACCCAGGTCTATCGTAATAATAGGTCCACAATGAGATTCCTCTATATCTTTATATATCGGATATATAATAATACAAGGTTGTATTCAAAAAAGGAGTGCCATCCAAATGAAGAAGGTGTCCGTAGCGACGAAGCTCAAGATCATCGAAGAGGCCAAGCTTTCATCAATACGTTCCGTTGCAAGGAAGTGCAAGTTGCAACCAAGCAACATTCGCCAATGGATGAAGCAAGAACACGATCTTGCTTGCTCAAAGCCGTCGCGATGCCGATTGACTGGAGGTGGCAGACGAGTGACAAATGAAGAGCTCGATGAAATCCTCTTCGAGAAGACTATATTCGAACGATCATTACGAGCCCGTGTTACCAGTACATAACTGAATGTAAAATTGCGGTATTATACCCGCGGCATATGTACCACTGTATTATCCACCGTCCAGAAGGACTAAACACTGTCAATTGTATAATAATTGGAAGTGCGCAGGTTGGGCAGTAGTAAATCAAAGTACTGCAAGTGCTTGGCCTGAGAAGGAGACGTTACTGCAGCAGCGGGTCGTTTGCGCGATCATTGGGCTAAATGCAAGAAACGACCGCGCGCAATTGGTCAGCTCGATGCGGGCTTCCAACCATCTCGGAAGTCGGCGAAGACTGCTGGTACTGTACTTCTACAGCGAGCTCATCCCGAGGTGACAGTGTTATGGATGATCTGGTTGATCCATTG
>NW_008580166.1:756632-757823 GCF_000520115.1 Aphanomyces invadans
GTAGAGAGCCAATGACCAAGGCAGAGGCAGTCTAAAATCGCATTCCCCCATGTGACCGCCGCCTTGGAACCCTGACTTTTTTGGCGCCTCAACAAGTTGATGTTGACAGTCCTCGAATATGGCTATTTAAGTTTTCGTAACAAATTGAAGGTTATGAATGATTTGCATCGTATTGAAGAACTTTTTGCAGGATCGTCGTGGTCGTGGCTGTGCATATAGAATGACCGATTTCTACGAAACATCGTGGAGGTGACAATTGAATCGAAGCACAACTTGAATATATATGCTGCCAATACTCGACGAGAGTAATTTTTGCCCATACAAATTTCAAGACGAATTGTGGTACGTTTTTCCGTCGCTCGCCGTATGAAACCCAAAATCTTACCACACTGTCGTGGGATGATTCAAGTAGTACTGATTTCCCCCCGCTAACCGAACGGGGCAAATTTGATGATTTCTATAAATTTATAAAATTGAATGTCAGAGGGATATTCAAGCTTTTGAACGCATTCACGTGCGAGTACAGCAATTCAAACGAGCCATGCCAAGCAAAATGAAGTTGCGGATGATTCTTCCGGAGAAGCACGAGTTATATGCGAAGCATTTAAGCGAGCCTAATGTATCCTACTCTGCCCTGGCCTTGTGGGCAGCTCAAGCATTTGGTCTCTGATGCTTGTCGACAAAATCCCGCCGCACCTGGTGTTCGAGACCACGCCCCTGTCCAACAACCGTGTCAAGAAGCTGCCACCAAATACGACAGCCTACCTGCAGCCCCAAGACGCTGGAATCATCGCCGCTTTCAAGGCCAAGATCTAGCACTGCCGAAATGCCCTAGAGCAGATCAACGAGGTCGTTGCCGGTCGACAAGACCTGTTATATGAAGTACCTCTTGATGTTGCAAGGGGTTGGGCCAAGGAAGCGTGGCAGTCTATGACGCAGTCCACAGTGACGACCTGTTGGGCTCGAACTGGCATCTTGGACGCCCACCTTACCACATTCAGTGGCAGATTGTTGAATATGGAGATTAATAATTCGTGATACGTAGTACTGTAATTGGCAGTGAACGATATCTTTGACTTTCAATACCTATAAAAAATTATAGCCTGTTATATTTGTTCGTGGACAACTGTTCGGCTAGAGGGGGGATATCAGTATTACTACTGTAAACTCTCCAACTGTATACCCAGGTCT
>NW_008580166.1:768578-769422 GCF_000520115.1 Aphanomyces invadans
CCATCTCGGAAGTCGGCGAAGACTGCTGGTACTGTACTTCTACAGCGAGCTCATCCCGAGGTGACAGTGTTATGGATGATCTGGTTGATCCATTGAATTCATCATCCTTCCGAGGAAGCGGTCGCCCATACTTCTACTCGATCTCTGGCGAAGAGATGATGAACCTACACGAGCTCTTCGTGCTGTTCATCGCACATCGATGCCGTTTGCCGCGTTTGAGCATGAATCATGGCATGCGTTCTTCATGGCGCTTCGCGGAAGCTTCAAGATTCCATCGACCGAAGCAATCGGGGGCGATTTGATGCGATCAGAATATGCGCTGACAATGAACGACGTTCTGCTCGCTCTCGCCAAGAATACTCTCATCTGCTTCACGCTGGACGGTGCCACGAGCGTACAGGGGAAACAAGTCATCAACATGATGGCGTGCGAACCTAAGCCGTTCTTTCTTGAACACTTCACGATGGAGCTGCGACGGGAGAGCGCGGCTAATCTGCTGGAGAAGCTTCTGAACTGCAAGCTGTGCCTACTGGGCTCGATCAGAAAGCCGGCCCCTGGTTTCGTGCTAACTACGGACGAAGAGGATGTTGAAAACCCAATGAATGACACAAATGCTGAAGTGGAGAGGGAAGAAGGACGTTCATGCAAGACTAACGAGCACTTCATCAATCCGCCGATGTTCTGTTTCTGCACCGATTCTCCTAGCGTCATGGTCAAGTTGCGCAAGGACTGCCTGAACACGAAGGATTTGGTGTTCGCGTACGGCTGTGCGCCACATGCCATCCACAATCTGTGCATGGACCTCATCAAGAACTTTCCCGGCGTGAAAATCGTCTTGAAACAG
>NW_008580166.1:772702-785808 GCF_000520115.1 Aphanomyces invadans
TTGATGCTGCAAGATCTCATGTGAGCAAAGAAGTGAAGGCGTTTCTTCAGCGAAAGGGATTTTTGTATGCAGTCATACCTGGCGGCACTACGGCGTATTCGCAACCGACTGACGTCAGCAGGTTTAAGCCATTGAAAGACAAAATGGCCGAAAATATTGACGAGTGGATATCGCGTGGTGATTTTGACTACACAAGAGGTGGGCGGCCAAGACCACCATCAAATGATGTTGTTGCAAAGTGGCTGATTCACTCATGGAAGGCGATTTCAAGTGACATTGTCATGAAGAGTTTTGTGAAGTGTTTCCTTGCTACAAATGACGAGCTGCTCCTCTCTAAACACCCGACGATGGGAGGGAATTTCCGCCTTGAACTCGAAGGACTTATATCGGATGATGCAGAAGAGTCCAAAGAGCCAGACATCGACGAATTGCTTGATGAGTTTGATGATCTTGTCATGATCGACCAAGATTAAGATCAATGTTTCGCTTTGACTGTGATATATATTATATACTTGTTAGGTTATATTATATTAAATGTATTGATTTACAGGGGTAGTTGTATAGAGGGATTCGTTTATTGGAGAGAGGGTCTACAATTAGAGAGTTTACAGTAGTTTGTGCTGTAGTTCCAAACCATCATGACTTTAATATCGTCGACGGAACGTGCAACGGCCGACGTGGTCATGTCGACTCGTTCGACTACTGAGTCATGGACGACAACTCATCAACAAATCAAGCACGTATGAATGAAGTAGTCCTGTGGCACACGTGGCTACGGGCTTGTTGGCTCAAATGTGGTTCCATTGCAGGCTTGAACCGCCTGCTGACCCCATGGCCATGGTGGCAACTTTTCCGCAGCGAGTCCATGACCTACAAAACATGTAAGAACCACCGACGGATTTCATGGAAAGGTCTTGCTACCTCGCGCAGAAGTTTTCGTGATGATGTTCGGGTGGACTTCCCATTCTTGGTGTGCCAATCGGCTGTCCATGCGTATTTGACGGGACAGCAGCGTATACCTCGTACGGCTGGGGTAAAGAGTGTGATGGAGCTCAGACGGGCAACCAGGCCACGTGCTTGGGTCGGGCTTTGCTGCGAGCAGCATGATGTGAGATGAAACGAGTAGGAAATGGAGGTCCTACGTCGAATGCGAGGTATGGTAGATATGTAGGATCCCGTGGGGGACGGCTTAGCCCGTTTGCTAGTACACTGAGGTTTCGAGAACGACTTCAAAAAAGCAGCGGCATCATCGACATCGTCAGCACGAACATCATCCGATGTAGTTAACTGGAGGAGAGTATGGACGGCTGTTCGAGAAATTTGGTCAACATACATATAAAGATCGTGAATACTACCTTCTTCGTCGGTAAGAGGGCGCTTCTTGTGGAGTCGATTCGGCTCGGGGGATGGGACGTGCGCTACATCAATCGTGGGTGGTGCGTGCAACGTCGGCGAATGCGGCGGCGTGCTGTGCGGCACTTGTGCGTTGTGGAGGATTCCCAAGATGAGCTCATTGTGTAATTCGACTACATACACATGTTAATAATAGCAAGTCCAGGGGGACTTCATCTTACGAAGTGGTGGGTCCAAAAGCGTGTGCAGAATGGTGTGGAGCAAGGCGTGCGGCATCTCCGACTGTACGTATTTCTGCAAAGCGATCCAGTACGTCGTCCACCTTGACCCCATGCCATCCTTGCTCAACTCCTTGTAGAGACGAACTTTGATCGCATTTGTGTTGACGGATGCAGGTCCTGGCGCGATGCCGTCGGCCGAGGACACTTGGACTGTCGGCATCCTATTGATTTTGTATTGTACTGTCGAAATCTTTCAAATCTCCGGATAATCCGATATGCATCGGACACGGTCACACAAATGTAAATCCTCTATTTACATGAATTATTTACAATATATAGGCGAATATAACTCAAAATCCTCTATTTAGAAAACAATTCATGTACTGGTACTCCCATTCCCGATGTAAGTATATAACAACTTAATGTTAACATTAAAAATTCTTTCCAACCCAAACGCATTAATTGATCATAACGATATCTTGTTAATATTCAGATAGAATAACAAAACAGAGTATATTTCAATAATAAATGAACTGAGAACCGTTTCTAGCAAAATTAAGGGCACCATTCGGCTCGCGGCATCGATCGCACAGGTGGCGGCAGATGCAGGATGTATGATCAATGGTGATCTTCACTCCGTTGTTTGGCTTGATTCGGGTATATATGGCAAAGACTCGACAGAGTTGAGGCCACTGTGTATGGCAAGTGCGTTTACTACCTTGGTCCAAGTCTGTGACGACTGTTTAAAGAGTCAATATATTTTATCCAAATTTGAAGTCAAAATTGAATTTGTTTGAATTATTATTATGGTAACACCATGACAAGAGCGAATTTTCGATCCATTTCGGACGTGCCATGGCGACGCTCTTGACGGGATTAGTCGTCGACAGCTTGATCAACAACTACGATAAAGCAAATGAAGCGATGTGGCGAAAGGAAGACTTGGCCCACCGCCGACAAGAGAGGCAGTGGCGCATCGACGACCTCCAGCGAGAACTGGAGTGGCGCTTGCAAGACATTCGAACTGAGCGCGTTCATGTACAAAGCGTCGCTCCAGCATCCTGACGAGATCTCACGACGGGACCAACGTAGAAAAAAATTGCCAACGAGCAACGACAGGCAGAAACGCGCAACGAGCACTTGTCGGCGATCTCGGAGATATCGGCCGAGTTGAGTGGATTTGCACTCGTATCAATCATCAACATCAACTTGCCGAGAGACATCGACCTCACGTTGCTTTGGGTGTACGGCGTTGCATCTGCCTTGACGGTACGTCCACCCTCATGCTGTCACAGGCCATCCCTCATAGAACTCATGCAGATCTGCTGCATGGTGCTCTCTTTGCTGGCGTGCACGTTCCTCATGTTGGCCGTGACACGGTATTGCGCACACGAATTGGAGACGGACGTCAAACAGCTCGAAGATGCACACATCGACAACTCGCATCCGTTCAATCGATGGTGGCTGGCAAAGTGTGAGGTCGACTGGCAGTTGGCGTATGATCTCTTCCGAGCAGGTAGGACTCGATCATCCCGCGAATGCCGTGCGGTCATGCTCTCCCAGGTGTGACGCTCTTCCTGGTGGAACTCGCAATTGTCGCGTGGGTCCAGTACAACCACTACCACATCACTTCCATCAGCATCACAATGGTCGCGTTCGTGGGGTTCATGATTTGGCACTCGCGCATTTGGAGCAAGTGGAGATATCTCATGCACCGGCCAACGGTCGACAGGATCCTGGACGAAAACACACCACTGATGCAAAATCGTACACACGATCCAGATCGTCCGTGTTGAGAGTACAGCGAAAGTATGTTGATTAACCGGGTCCAGCATAGAATGGTCGTATTATGTATGATACAGTCGTGGCTACGTGCAGCGTGGTCGCGCCAACGGCATGCTTAACCACCGAACCCATACAGTGTGCGGCCTTGGCGCTTCAACGCGTACACGACATCCATGGCTGTGACTGTTTTACGTCGAGCATGTTCTGTGTACGTGACCGAGTCGCGAATGACGTTTTCCAAAAACACCTTGAGGACACCGCGGGTTTCTTCGTAGATCAAGCCAGAGATACGCTTGACACCACCACGACGAGCCAGTCGGCGGATAGCAGGTTTAGTGATACCCTGAATGTTGTCGCGGAGGACCTTGCGATGGCGCTTGGCTCCGCCCTTGCCGAGGCCCTTGCCGCCTTTGCCACGTCCCGACATACTTATTCGATGGGGCGTTTGAAAGTGAGAACGTCGACGCACTGCGCGGGACGAGGGAGGTGCTGTGATTGGCTGAAACGACTTCTACAAACGACACGATTGGCTGCAGATTGGATCAAGTGTTTTGATTGGTGGAATAGTCTCAAAATGAATGTTGATTGGAGGAATTTTCTCGTGAGCGAGTTCGACACGCTTTCCTGACGGCAGCGTTGTCTTCTGCCGTGCGCAATCAAGGGATGGAATTGGGTCCTTCTTCGTTGGGACAACTAGTGCGGCGCATAATCGACACGGAGTGCCATCCCTTGGCGCTGCGGGACGTTCTGTCATGGCGGTATTACTCCATACGCATGTGAGACCAAAGTATTCGCCTTCGGTATTTTCTTGATCTTCCATGCACACCAAAATTGAAAACTCCGTGAATCGCAACGAGCCATGCGTTGGCACTATGTACCAGCACACAAGTTGTCTTTGGAAATATGTATGTCGAGGGGTGTTTGGCGGGACTCGAATCAAGGTAACAAGGCTACGCCGTCCGAGCCGCAGGTGTCGAGGGCTGTGCAGGCCACTTCGACCACTGCAGTCACCTTTGCGACGCATCAGCTACGACAAAGTGGCTTCGTTTTGTCCCTCGCATCTCACTTTGGACAGAGCAACAGCTTTGACACGTCACTGCTTTGACGACGTCGCGAGTTTGGTGCACGGATGTTATTTGGTTTTGCCTGTGGTGTACGAGGAAGATACCGCCGCATCCGTGCAAACTCAGCAACGTCGAACGCGCCCGTTGAAACGCAATCCGACAAGTGTTGCCAAGGCGGCAGGTCCGCACGAGTGTGCCGTCGTGATGTCGTCGATTCGTTCTAGTATTTACGTCAGTTTACCGGAGAGGGTCCGCGGTTGCGGGGAATCTGTCAACCCCGTTGGTCGGGCACAGAATCCACATCCACCGCTTGGCTCTGCCTTTGGGGCGAAATCAACAGTGAGTAGTTGGTCGCGGGGACCCGCGCCCGACGACCCTCGACGATTCCGAGGGGTGGAAATATGTTGAACCGATCGACCAATTCCAACGGCACCACTTGCGCAATGCCGACGACAATATCCAAGTCTTCGATGCGGTGGACACCTACGTTCAAATCCTTGTTCCTTGTACATCGCACGACGACGTCTCTCGATCGTACCCAATTCACGCAGCTCCAAGGGATGGGCCGTGGCCCACGGCGTCCCGTTTTTCTGGTTCGCTCGCACCCACCGCACAATCGGCGCCGTCACGATGATCTGGCCGCCGCACCCGATGTCGCTCACTTCCCGTCCAATCAACTCGGACAACCCGACGTATGTTGTTCGACCGGTGACCGGGTGCACTCGGTTGACAAGGTTGCCCTCGGCTGGATTCGACGCATGGACTCCCATGCGCACTCGCACGCCATGAAACAGATTCTTTTGTCGGAGGAGGCGAAACTGATGCGTCGTGATCGTGGCGCTCCCAGGTATGTGGCAATCGACAAACGCCTGCGGCCACGGCTGCACGAGGAGCTGCAGCTGGACGTCGAGGCAGTACGCGACGGCGTCGGCGATATTGTGGAACGCCAGTTGGAACGAGTCGCCGGCCGTCGCGATCTCGTAGCCGCGGTGCGACACCAAGAGCGTGCGCAGGAGGGTGTCATGGAGGTCCTGCGCGGCGTGCATGACGGGACCGAGGGCCCCCCACAGGGCACTCGACGCCTCGATATCCGTGTTGACAAACACGGGAAAGTCCTTGGGGGGTTCGTTCGCCTGAATTTGCTGGATCACGTCGTCCGGCACCATGCACCACGATAGCATGCATCGCTGGTTTGCGATCAAGGCAAACGCAAGCGCCATGGGGGACATGAAGAAGAGCGTGTTGCTTGTAAAGAGAATCCAGTTGGGAATCGAATCGAGGCTTTCCTGCGGGGACATGGGCTTGACCGCCAACGCCCACCCGACCGCCACGAACGGAATACCCGTCACGTCAAAGATCCATCTAGCCACGACAGTCAGTCGCTTCTTGGCAGCATCGGACCACGCACAAGATGAGCTTGAGCCGCGTGTACAAGGGCTTTTGAACAATGCGGCACTCGACGCTTTCGAGCTTGTGTCCTGTGCAGTTCAAGTACAATACCCTACAAGCCGACGGCGTCAAGGTCGTCTCCATACTTGTCAGTAGCATCTACCCCAACGTGACGACGACGATGACCACCGATTGCGCCACGCATGAAGCCACGGAAAACGAATAGAACCGCGACGAGTAGAACGAGCGGTCGGTGGTTAGCGACACTGCCGTCGTAGCCTGTACAGCGGGGGGTGACAATGGATGGCTGACGGCGCACGTACTGTTGCGTACGCAAGCACCCCAAGCAAGTTGAAAAGGATGTAGAATCGCGTAATGCGCTTTTCGCGGACAGCTCCTCGGTCGACGGTCGTTTTCTAGGGGCGGCAGAGATATGAACTCGACGGCGCAAACCACGGCGTCGTACCACAAGCCGAAGCATCTCGATGACGAGGACCAGCATCCAGTACGCCCCCGACAACAGAGCGATGTCGCCGCCAAACAAACTGATCCGAATGTACAACGGCGGCTCGCTGATCGAGCTGTCCCCTTTGCCAACGAACCGCAGGCCCCCAATATCATGATCTTCGTCCAGCATGAACCACGTCGACGTATTGTGGCGGAATTCGGTCAAGATCGCCCCCACCGTGACCGCGCGGCAAATCGAGAAGAACGTTTTCCACACAAAGAAGCACAGCATCGACGAACACACACAGGACGACACGAGCTTTGCATGCTTGTGCATGGTGTGCATCGCAAAGAGCGACGCGAAAAAGCCGAGGACGATCAAAATCCCATACAGCGTACACCACACAGGGAACGGATACGCGGCGACCGGCGGTCCTGTGGCGGCCTGCATGTTGGCGATTGCCCGAATCAAGAAGAGGCGTGACTAGAGCGCCGAAACCGAATGCTACGAATCGTCCAACTCATTCACTGACGTTGTACGACGCTCTTTCGGCTCATCACGCGACTTTGCACCGTTCAGGTTGCCGCAGGATGATGCACGTCTCGGCTCGGTGTGGACGTCGAGGGGGGTTGAAATGGGGGCGGGGCTCGAGGTGCAGCCCAAGTCGACCCTCCGAGTGCGACGAGGGCTCGAGGCCATACGACGGAAGGATTCGGCCATCGTCTCCCCCGCTCTCTATATGCATCCGTGGGTGGGACCAAACTCGCGTCCGTGCGACAAACCGCACTACCCTTGGAGCTGTACCCCGACTCTAAACCGAGTCATGCGTGCATTCTACATTTTGCCGCTGGAGGTTTGCCCTCGTCATCACACTACTGCCTCTCCCCCCATCCCACGCAATTGCTCTTGTCTTGACTTGGGGGCAAGCCCACGTCTTGCGCGACGGGGGCTGGGAAAGACCTTGGCGTGCGTACACTCTGTTTCGTGTGATGCGACAAACGGAAGGATTCCATCTACCAGGAACGGTTGGAAGTGATGGCATGGGACGATACCACAATGGGCGATCACGTCCACTACGCAAGTGTACTCCCCTTCGCACCCCGAGGAGGGCTGCGGATCCACTGGTCTTGATTTGCCAGTTTGGGGGACCTATCAAGAGGACATCGTAGCGCCTGTGGCAGCAGCAGTTGCTACTGAAGTCAAGGGCTGCCCGTCCGAGTTGTCGCACGACACACGTCCACACACTCTTCCTGTGCTACTACTTGCCCAACATGACACCCGTGCCCCAGCAATCGGAAACGGGAGGGCTAGTTTGTGCAGCTACCTGTCCTATTCCATGGGGCCTCCTCGATCAACGAGTCAACGTTGGTGCGTGCACCACACTCGGGAAACGGGTACTCTGTCGTCATCGACTGCGGACCCCACGGTGAAAGATGACGGATGGTCGGGACCTACACGATCCCAATCGCTCGGGCACAAACTGACTCTGGAACGTCGAGTTGGGCATTTGTTGTCGACACTGCGCAACATTCCCCCCAGAAGTTCTCACAACGATAGACTCCGTTCAACATGTCCAGTCTGGCGCGCACCATGAACATGCATGCGCACACAGACATCCACGATTCACGTCGGGAGCAAGCAGAAGTGGCTCAACGTCCGATCTCGTGCGCCGCCACGCAAACCTCGCCTTGGGGACCGCACCATTCGACTTGTTGTGGAAGGTCGACATCCTGACCACGTGGATACGGGCACATCCGACGCCACGGCCCAGCCTCCACTTGTTGCGATTTCGTCGCGCCGGGAGCAACGTCAGCGTCAAGGAGGTTGCGGGGAGAACGGGGGGATTCGATGCCACGGCCACCACGTGAATTCGCCGCGGGGAATGTGCATGAGAAATGGTGGCAAGAACCTTTCTGTGTGTCGTCAAGCGATCCGTGCTGGCCAGGACATTTTCACCGGACAATGTCGACACAGACATCCGTTTGACATGATGTCGACGAGAGTAGGCGGGGATGCGTCGAGAACGAGTGGAGGATTAAGTTACATGGGCATTCGGTGCTGCTTCGAATGCGCGGACGGGCACTCGATGGAGCGGCGGTCGGGGCGAAGTGGACCCTGAACAAGATGGGGCTCGTTACGGCAACGCCACAGGGCGATCAAAGCCGTGGGCGGCGGCGTGCTGGTGTAAATACTTCAACGAGACCTTGTTGGCGCATTGAAACCGCGCGAGTTGGGTCCACAATGCGGCAAACACCGTCGCATCGAATGGAATAGTTCGTGGCCCTGCGCCGCCAAGGTTTACACAGATCAAGGCCGACGACACAATTTCTCGCGTACCTCCGCCCACCAACTGCGCCACGATCGACACCACCTTTTCCATCTCGCGATTCGAACGCACAGCGTCGATGACCTTGACCAGCGCGGTCGACGAAATGGCAAACCCCTCGCACTCCATTTGCACGACGACGTTGCACACACGTTCGAGGACACCTGCACACACGTTGGTCAGCATCGCTTCGGCATGCCACTACCATGGCCGACGCAGACGTACCTTTGGCCAGCCCGACGTGAATGAGCGCCATGTACAGAGCTACATGGAAAGCGTCATGTTGGTGGTAGCGCATCGTGGGTTGTCGATAAGGACGGGGTCGTACCTTCGAAATGCCCGATGGATGTGATGGATGCCACCAACTCGAAGCATCCGTCGATGTCTGACTGGTCTGCGACGGTCGTCAGGAGGGCATGGAAAAAGTACTCGTCGGGCGGGACGTTGGCGTCGTGCACCATGGTGCGAATGAGGTCGAGAAGCTTGACGTGGTTGTGGTTTTGGAGCAGGAGCAAGGCGTACACGGTGGCAAACTTGAGATCCATCGGGATCTGCTGCGCAGCCATCATGTCGACTACCATGTTGCCGTACGACGACGGCGCTTTCGCTTGCAAATGCGCTTCCATCATCATCGTGTACGCCATCAAATTCGGCCATCGGTTGCGTCTGGGACATCGGCGGTTCAATTTGATGCCACGCGCTAGTCCGACGTACTCTGAATACGCATGCAAGATGGCATACTGGTCGTCTGGTGGCGACTGCTTGGCAATGCGCAGCGAGTCGAAGAGGCTGTACTCGTCCGGGTCAAACGGCAGTCTACGGGTGTTGATGAGCGACGAGGCGAAAGGCGTGGCACGGGATGCGGCCAACCGTTCCGTTATAAACCACTCGATTAGCTCTAGCCCGATTTCGACCAGCTCGCCCACGGAGCTCTCAGCGCAACAATACAGTGCATTTCGATACACGGCGGCGTTCCACTGGGACGGCGGAATCTTCATGAGCAAGTCGATAACATCCCGCACCATCTTGTGCTTCTTTCGGTGGCTCGCTGCGAACAAGGCCGCCTGCAGCACCGACATGGGCGGCATGTGCCGCGAGTTGACTTCACCCGAGTACAGTTCCGAGTAAAAGAACGGTTCAAAGTCTTTGTTCAAGCGGTCCATGGCTTGGAGCATGGCCGAGGCAGCATTTGCCGACGGCGCGCCAAACGCCGCCACCTGCAAGGGATAATCGCGCGAGTTAGATAGCCCAACCACCACATCGAGCGAGTAGAAGAGCTACTTGAACAGTCCGTACCATATCATGCCACAGATCTGTCGCAGTCGCGATATCGTTGGCATGGCAGCAGGTCGTAATAGCCAAGTCGAAGCGCTTGACATCGTCTTGTCTGATCGAGGTCGGGAGTTGGCGCCGCCACTGGGCGAGCACAAATGGAGCGTCGTCCGTGTTGGCGACTAGCTTGCGATGTTTCATCGCCAAGGTGAACCACGTCGAGAAGACATAGTCGGCGAAGAGAGGCACGTGCGTTGACTGGACATGGGCTTCCGCGACTCGCATCCAATCGATGGCAAAGTCAAAGCTACCTTTGTGATGCATCAAGCTCAGCACCATGGTCTGCCACTGCAAAAACAGGTAAATCACTTCAGTGCACGCACGTTGAGATCGTACCAAGGCGGGTGAAAACGCGGCGGGGCCAGAAGAAGAGGCGAGCACTGCATCCCTGACGTCGCTTGCAGTGCGCACGTCGCCGCTCTTGATCAAATCCACGATGGCGACGTGCGCTGCATACGAGAGAGTGTCGACTTCAACGTTGACGTGCTTGTGTTTTCGCGGCACGGTCCGAGCAATGGCCTCGGCGGCGTTGTTGACTTGGAGCACGGCCAACTTGTCGTCGCTCGCGCGCAGCAGCGCGACTAAGCTGCCTCGGTTGGCGACGATGCCACTGCGGTGCATGAGGTGTCCCAGCGCTTGCGCCAACGGGAAATCTACTCGCGTCGAATTTAGACCCGCAAGAGCATGCTGCACAAACCTTGATTTGGTTCGCAGTCGGGGCCGTTGACAAGCCCTTTTAGAGCGACATTGCACATGCCAACGTCGAGGTGGCACTTTCCAGCGTCGGGAGCCACGAGGTCGCCAACGACGCGGCGAAGGAAACGGATATCGTGCGCGGCGGCATTGATTGTCATCGCCAGGCATTCGGCACTCTAAACACAACACGTGTGAGCTATTCCACCCATCCGTCGTCTTTCATCTCCAGTCGACCACCACCACACATTTCAGCCAAACGCGTACCAGGGAAGACACGCCTCGCGCCGCGACGGTCTCGTCATAAATTTGCTGGAACCGCTGCATGCTGGCGTGGTGCTGGCCGGGCCGCAGCAGTTGCATGAGGTGGCCGACGGCGATGTTGCACAGGGGGACTTGGCGCTGGCGAAACCAGTCGTAGCCTAGACTCCGACATGAATTCTACGACAGAGGTCCAGTGGGAATAAAAGTACATGTGAGTGCAGTGTCGGCTTCGCCGTGATGCACTGCGGCGCGGATAACCGACGCCGCAATCCCCTCCGAGATGCGGATCGGTCTAGCTTCGACATGGGCCATGAATTGCAGAGCAACGTCTTGAACAACGCGGAAACGAACGCCAGCATCGCCTTCGTCGCCACTCGTTATTTCGGTTGGCGCCTCGGGTGCCTCGAACGAAGCGTGGATAAACATGTTGAAGATGCGGCGCCACACATCGATCGGAATGCGCTGTTCCGTGGCAAACTCCAGCAAGGTCAATATCTAAAGCAATGCATGACGGCAAAGAAAGAGAGGGGGATGCCGAACGATGGCCCCATCGAATTGACGGAATACCTCGGGGACAAGGCGGTGATGAATGAGGTGGCGGAGGATTTCCCGTAGCTGTGGGGCACTCGTGGTATCTGTCGCTGCGCACAAGCTGCGATACAGACACGGCGTGCACCGCGCAGACTCCTTCGAGAGGCATCGCTGGTGGATCACGGTCTTGGCGGCATGCAGCATGTTATCGTCGCCGATGGCGAGGGCCATTTGACGAAGTACCTGGACAATCCATGACACACAGGCCAATTGTCAAAGGCGGCATGCAGATCAGCTACCTTGATGATGTCCATGTCACGATGAAGCGGATTTACGTACGCAAACGCGTCGGTTGAGTTCACGACGAGCTTGAGCACGTCGACGGCAAGTTCAGGGTGTCTCCGGAGGAGGTAGTAGTGGTTCGATGGCCCGCTTTGCTGCAGCAGTGCCGCCAAGCGAGCATGTTCCGACTTGGACGACAGTCGCAACGCATCCTTCCACGCAGCTTGTGGCCACCACTGCAACGCACGCTCCCAGTTGAACGCAAGCTCGTAGTTGCGTTGGGGGTTGCTCGCTAGGAGATCCTGCAACGACACGAAATTGTTCTTGGCACGAGAGGATTCATGGCATGGGTATGGAGCAGGTGTGGATCTGTCTGCGAATGATGCGGTGCTTGCTCCCGCACGCCGCAAATTTGCATGGCGTTGAGCATGTTGCCGCCAACGCCGCAGCATCATGATGCAGTGACCGAATTTATTGGTTTCCACCGGATAATTTTTTTATCCGGATTGTTGTATTGCGCTCTCACGGCGAGTCGAACGGACGGCGATGGACGGGGATCACGACTGCGGAGATGGCGCCACGAAGACAAAGACTTTCGGGTCATGAAGCCATGATTGCCACGCTATGTCTCGTTGCAGGCGTCGCCAAAGTGTACTCGTACGAGGGCATCAGTCCCCGCGTGTTCACCCTGGTCCAAGTTTGGCCCTCTCCTGCTTTGGTTCCATACTCTTGAATGTGCTCGTGGGGGTCGATCTCACGCAGCCGTTCATTCCATTTCCCCGCTGTGTCCTATGTGCGTTCCTCCACTCATTGCGTTTCCTCTTGGTCTGCCGGGCACCCACCGTGCGCTTCGGTTTATGCACCCGCTGGTACCCACAGCCTTGACCGCAACTTTGAGTTGTGCCTCCCTGGGTTTTGTGTCCGTGTTGTGCGTTGTCGCTGGGCTAGCGAGTCCGCTTACGGCTTGCAGTGGCCAAACTCGTCCACGCTGCATTTGCATCTCGTGGCATGGGATTGAATACACTGTCCCCATGCAAGTCTTCAGCAACTGCTGTCACCTCAACATGGATCGAACCTACGTTGAGCTCGACGACGAGATTGTCGATGTGGTGGGTCGTTGGCAGAATCGTTGGCATTGGCCTTGCAGTGTTTGCGGTCACCACTGCGTTGGAACGCACCATGATTCATGGCAGCGTCCCGAACGACATCTTAACTGGATTTCTATCGACCGACTGCAGCAGCGTGCAACTGGGAGTGTGCTTGGTCCTGAAGATGCCACGTGCGTTCCATCCGCTTCGGGATCTGTGTGAATTCGTGGCGATTCCACCGTACGCCTCTCTATCTCTACTTTCGTTTTCTCCACTGCACACGTGATCTATTCGAGATGAGCACTGGATAGGTGTGGGAAACGGTAGGCT
>NW_008580166.1:786898-788552 GCF_000520115.1 Aphanomyces invadans
CAAAGAGCTTCTTGCAAACCATAGGATATGGAGATGTACTCGGCTTTGGAGGTTGAGAGAGCGACGATGTTTTGAAGCTTGGATTTCTCAACTGACCAGACATCCATTGAGGAAGAGGAAGCAACCAGATGTTGAACGGTAAGTGGTCTTGTCGTTGGCGTAGTCGGCATCAACGTAGAGTTCGAGCGTAAATGTTTCGTCGGAGGACTTCTTGTAAAGTAGGCCAAGTTCTTGAGTTCCTTTCAAGTAGATCGTGCTTAGCAAGTATATCCGAGACATACTTATGTTGGTGAAAGTGGATGGAGCGATTGTCAATGCGTAACACTTCAATTCCAAGGCAGAAGGTCAAGGGACCAAGATACTTCACGGTGAAACGGGTAGAAAGGTCACGTTTGGTTGCTTCCAGCAGTAGGGTGCTCTTGGAGAGAAGGATGAAGTCGTCAACCTACACATTCACCAAAACCAAACCATCGGGCGACTGTTGAAAGTAGATGCAAGGGTCCGTTTTGCTGGATTTCTATCGACCGACTGCAGCAGCGTGCTACTGGGAGTGTGCTTGGTCCTGAAGATGCCACGTGCGTTCCATCCGCTTCGGGATCTGTGTGAATTCGTGGCGATTCCATCGTACGCCTCTCTATCTCTACTGTCGTTTTCTCCACTGCACACGTGCATCTATTCGAGATGAGCACTGGATAGGTGTGGGAAACGGTAGGCTGGCTTTCGGGTCGTGCTTTCAGTAACGACTCAAACGTCTGGGGGCTGCAATGACGTGGGCTTGAACGTGGGATGGTACACAACTTGTGGTCGGGGCGTTTGAGGGTCTATGTGCTCGTGGTAGTGTGCGGCGGTCCTTCTTCGTCATGTCACGGCCATGGGGCGGGGATCATGGGCATCGGGCTCGCAGTCGCCACGTCGTCGATGTTTCGATGACATAGCTGTGGGAATTTACAATCCCCGAACGGATGGACAAGCAGTGCGAGGTTGACCGCATGCAATGCTGGGGCTAGCGCACACATGGTGAATCAATTGAGTGTGAATTGGAAAGTGATTGATTAAGCCGAGGTTAAGCTAGACTACGAGAATGTTCGCTTTCTAGAAATTCTGCATTAGGCAGCGCTAGGGCGATGTGGCTTCCATTAGCTTTCACTTGCGCAAGGCTCATGTAACATGCAGAATGGGCAGATTATGTATGACGTGGCCTTAAGGCGATATTTGATTTGTGGATCAAATATTTCACGCCGATGTGGCTCAACATTCCCCTCTAATCGTGACGTTCTTGGTTGTTGCATGAGGAGATGGAGGTGACAATTCGCGCCTTGTGTTCTTCAAACTTGGGTCGCGGCAAAGCTTTCGTGAGCATGTCAGCAAGCATCGAGTTGGTTTTGCAGTATCTGATCTTGATGGTACGCTGCTTGACGAGGTCACGAATAAAGTGGTGGCGCACGTCGATGTGCTTCGTGCGTTGGTGGAGAGCTGGGTTTTTGGCACTCTTGATGGTGCTCTGGTTGTCTTCGTACACGAGGATCGGCAACTTGATCGGGAGCTTGAGTTCTTCAAGTATTGATTTTAGCCAAAGAGCTTCTTGCAAACCATAGGATATGGAGATGTACTCGGCTTCGGAGGTTGAGAGAGCGACGATGTTTTGAAGCTTGGA
>NW_008580166.1:792764-797987 GCF_000520115.1 Aphanomyces invadans
GCAGAGACATATTCCCCTCCATTGTCAGAACGTAGACAACGCACTGGTCGGTTGAATTGCGTGTGGCAATATGCAACGAAGTCTTTGAAACACTGGAGTGCATCAGACTTGTGCTGAAGGAAGAAGACGTAGCCATAGCGCGAAAAATCATCAGTGAACGTGATGAAATAGCGCGTACGACCACTGAGTGCAGGATGGCGCATCGGTCCACAAAGATCCGAGTGAACGAGAGTAAATGGTTCATCGGTAGACGACAATGAATGTGGAAACGGTAGACGCGATTGCTTTCCGGCGAGACAACTCGAGCAAAACTGGTGCTTACAACTGGGAAGCTCAATGCCAGTCGTGTATTGCTTGGTCTTCACCGTGTTCTTGAGGCTGATGTGACCCAACCGGGCATGCCAGTGTCGGCATCGGTGGTAGTCACAAGAGAGTGGCCAAGGACAGCATCCGGAGCATCGAGCTCGATGGGAGTCACTAAAATATTTATATCTGGAAGCGGAGTTACGGACTAGCCGCCATGCCGCGCACCACCAAACACGACCTATCCGACGACGAACGACTCAGTCTGTACCATGAACTGCTGGAGAACAAGCAGAACTGTCGTCTGGCGAGAGGAAAGGCCAAGCCGATCCTTCTCCTGTTTGGCATATCGAGGCAAAAGTTGTCCAAGGTGTGGAGGCGCGATCAGCTGACGAAAGCCCAGTTAGAGCTTGCTGATGTGACATTGAAAAGACGAGGTCGAGCTGGGCGTCGGCCGTCACGTATTATCGAGGGCATTGAATCCTCGTAAAGCGTGTCCCATCGCATCTTCGCAGGACTATAGCGTTGTTGGCTGATTCCAGTTGGATATCCTCGACAACGCTTTGGCGCGTGCTTGAGTGAAAGAAGTTGCGGCGTCGGACAAGCCGACTGAAACCCATGTCACTGAAAAGCACGGCTCTTGTCGCGTTCATCCGTTCTTTCGTCCGCAAGTCGCCACGAGCCCCAATACAGTGGGACGATATGCTGGATCGTATTCACATCGACGAAAAGTGGTCCTATCTTACGTTGGTCAACCGCCGATACTACCTCTGGCATGGCGAGGCCTTACCTATACGCAAGTGTTCCTCCTAGCGTCACATCGTCAAGGTGATGCTATTGACCCCGGCGGAGCGTCCACGCTTTGAGTACGCACAAAAGACAATGTGGGATGGGAAGGTCGGCATGTGGCCATTTGTGGTCGATGATCTTGTTGCCGCCGTACATGGCGCGTACAACGAACTGGACTGGTCGATTCTGGAGAAGACGATCATGACGTTACAGCGCGTCATGGAGGAGTCATTGAAAATGGGCGGTGACAACTCATACAAGTTGCCACATCAGAGCAAGGACAAAATGGCAAGGGTGTGACCAACCGCCCCTTTAGTGTGTGATCCTGACGTAGTCACTGCCATCGAAGCAATGAATGCTCGGAAGGACTTCGAACATAGAGTAGATAACTTTTCCAATGTGTTGGCATCATGTGACATTAAGGATGTGATCAATACGTCAAAAATTGATCACCTCTGCACCATTGCCCATGATGTGACGATATGATTTGTAGCATATCATGTTGGTTCTTGTCGTAAAATCAACTTTATGAATATAATTACACTTTTTCGACTCAGAGAGCATACAGAAGATAGTACTTCGAAGTGTTTATGTTTGGCAAAAACGAATATCTCCAGATTTGTGGAATGGAGGAAGTATTTTGATTTTTATTGATGTATGAATCACAGTACTTCTCTTTTTATTAGATTTTTACTGAGCGAGTCATACAATTTGGACAAAAACTACATGGCAGATTTTTTGTCCGCTGGCAAACCAATGTTTCATGAATTCGCGAAGGGTGTTAGTGCATTTTGTAAGAACAGTCTACGGTTTTTCTAATCCAAATTGCGCGGCGTTGAAGTATATTGTTGTTCAAAATAACGCACGAGAACGAATAAACGCCCCAGGCAGAAATGAGGTGGGTAGAATGCATATTTAACTTGATAAATATTCATCGAGGTTCTCTGCTTGGTGCGACAAGATGAAACAATTTCCCCCTGGTGCGACGTTCAAGTCGTTCCTGAAATTTGATTGATTTGAAAACAGTTAAAGAGGGGTCACAGCAAATGACAGCGACCCCAAAACCGCTCAGCCAACAGGCAATCTTACTTTGATATTTTGTGCACTTAGGTTGATCATTTAAGGAGAACACCATAAAACATTACTACAAAAGCACACTATCTGTAACAATATGTTTAGCTCTTGTTTGGCGGCATTAAGATCAAGAGGTAACATGACGTTAGCATGTGCTTGGACATCGATTGGCCAAAAATATTCTTAATTTCATGAGGAGGATTTTTAACGTCCATAATGTTAATATAGTTATTCCAGAAGATTGGTCCGTCATTCTGTGTGCAGTCGGAGCCACGTCGAAATAGTATGCCAAACACTATTTTCATCCTGCACAGATTTTCACGAGAAGTTGCAAAAAATCTTTCGTCGAGGTACGCATGTCGCGAAAGCACAAGCCGTTCGGGACCGCGGGGTCGGCGAGTGTGCTGAATGAACATTCGCGCTACTACGAGAAGAAGGGTATCAACCGGCAAGACAGCGGCGTGACACCTGTGTCTCAGAAGAGTGTCCGCGATGCCGCCCAATTGAAGCTACTTGCGTCGGTCGGGTTGGATCTATTTCGTACCGGGTTGGTTGTGGACAACACAAAGCCCCTTCCAACGGAGGCGCGGCACCCTTCGATTGCGCCCAACTTGGTATCGATTCCTGAAGGCCAACAAGTGGCGCTACGAGGACGGACTCAACACTCGCATGCAATCGTGTTGCTCGATGGCCCAGTGTCGGCGAACCACCCAGGGGTGTGGCTTAGTCAGCGCATTGAAACTGCCCTCCCCTTGTACCATGCCATCACAGAACAGGAAAAAGCAACGTGCTACGTGATTCCATTTGGTGGGGACGACAGCGAGCAGAGCTTGATTGAAGCCGAAGTCGCACGAAACCAGCTCATCCAGCGCGGCATTTCGCCCCATCATATCGTCATGGACTGCAACTCGGTGACCTCGCGCCTCGTTTCCAAATGGATGTTAAGCAACCTGTAGAGCAACACCATCGCGAACGCCGTGTCCCTCGTCCGCGTGCTGCGCCACCTCCGTCTGTCCGTCGTCCGCGTCGTCGCTTCGTCCTTCCATCTCGCGCGCATCCAGCACTATTTGGACCGCATCTTGGGTTCGTGCCACGACATGAGATTCCTTGTGTTTTACCACCCGACTCCGCTCGATCATTTGAGCCGCCAGCAACTGGCCGAGAAGGAGGTGATACTTACCTTCGACGCCATGTACGAGGCAGCTAATGCTGCTTCTCATGATTAGGCTCACGAACAAGCGGTCATAATTCGCACCCAGCAAGATCTCGACGACGCGGTCAGGGCCGTTGCCAACACGCTGCCGTTTGCGCAGCACACGCACTTCCCGACATTGCCGCCTTCAGGGCCAGCCCGACAGTTTTACACGTAAACTGCCACGTAATCTCTTCCATTCATTTCGGACGTTGGATTACGTGGCATGCAAGTCGTTCCATGAGCTGTGGATGTGCAAAGACAATGTATTCTCTGCCCGGTTGAGCGGCCATTGCAGTGGCGCAACATCTTATTCCTGCCCTCCTTGACGGCTGCCGTAGTTCCAGGGGGATTGTACGAGTGATGGTTATCCGCGGTGGACGAGGAGCTATACGACGAAGGCTCCATCGAGTGCACATCAGCTTCACGCCTCACCACTCGCACCTTCGGTCTGAACTGGTCGTCGTTGGCGCCTCGAGAAGGCATGGCACTTCGATAACTTTCGATGTGCGATGGAGAATTCGTTGATGGGGCCCTTGCATCGTCTGTTGGCTCGATGGAATTGAAAAACAGGTAAAGGGCCTGCAGATGAAGCCACTGTCCGGAGAAGATCTGGGCAGACCAGGCTGGCAGGCATTGCCCGGATGCCTTCGATTCCCACGATAGACGCCACTATAACATCATGGCAATGGAAGAACTGTGGAGAATGGCGTGATAGCATGGCTGGATCAACCACCAAACTCGATGTTCGATCGTGTTTCACTCGCGAGTTCCGCGTTGAAGAAAAGGAGCTCAAGTCCCGATGCCAATGAGGAGGTAGTGGGGTGGCTGGTCCAGAAACTCCCCTCGGGCAGGGTTGGCGCGTGGTGTTCGGCAGGGCAGTTCGGTCCCGCGATCGTTGCACACCTCGGTGACTGTCATGGACCTTGGATCGCTCATCGTGGCTACGCTTGTACTGCTAGTAGTAGTATATTTGCTGTCAGTAGCGATACCCTTGTGTTATCAGCAATATACAACCCAAGTTGTACATTCGAGACTTTCGTCAAATGGTGTGCCTTGGCTTCAGAATCTCGAATGGCGATTGGTGGACCAGTCATAAAATTTTCAGACATTAGCGAGATTTCGGGGTGAAGTATTTATCCCCATCGTAAGATACCTGCCGAGATGAATAAAGTTGGGGAATCCTCCGGAAACTAGTAAAGGATTCCGCGAAACCACCAAAGCTTGGGGATTTGATAAACGGTCCGCAAAGGTCACCGTCATGGTTAACGACGCTTCAGCGGCAACCACACACATGGGAAACACTCGCCATCACTCCAACAGACTTTCCAGAGGCCGTTCATCGCGTCAGTCACAACTCAATCTCGCCAGCCAAGATGTGGCCGACCATAACAGCAACGACGTCGAGGACGTGCAGAACTTCGACAACGTTGTCATCGATGAACAAAAACGGATCGTCACAGCTGAGGCTTGCGCAAAGACTTGGTGGCCAGAGGATGATGACGTCCTCCTACTCATCCAGACAAACAATGACCGTCCCTTTCTAGCATCGAAGCACAAGATGATAGCATGGAACAGAACTGCAGAGAGCTGCATGCGTATCGATGGGTTCAGCCGCAAAGCGCTGAATGGGAAGAAGTCCACCCAGAGGTTCCAGTTACTTGTCGAGAGTCATCGTCAGTAGCAAGCCAAGTCGAAGTTCATGTTGGGCAGAGCGTAGAAGGAGACGGAAAAGACGGTGTTGTTGGACGAGTTGGTTGCTCTGATCGACGACAACAAGGTTCTCAAGGAAGAGCATCAAGCTGTTGAAGAAGCCGCCAAGGACACGAAAGCGAACGCCACAGCTTTGATTCGTGAAGAAGCCA
>NW_008580166.1:800322-801108 GCF_000520115.1 Aphanomyces invadans
TGAAGCAGACATTCACGAACAAGCAGAAGCGCGAAAGCAGCGTGCGGAAATGCGAGAAATGGAGTTGAAGAAGCATGCCGACATGATGGAACTCTTTCGTCTTAGCTTGGCTAAGCATTAACATTTCATGAATCACCGTTGAATTGACTTCACAATTTGATTAGATATTCTTCAAGGAGTGGTGGAACTAAACCAGTACGAACTAACTTGATTCTTCGATTGTAGCAGCAGCTACAATTTGTCAGTAGCACCGACAGACACACAACTTTTCCCACGTTTTGCAGCATGATTTTCTGTTGCATTTTGAATGTGATAGCAGGCCACAATGTCTTCAAGTGCCCAAAAGACCATTCAACTGCCAGTCTGACACGGCTCATAGCACCATTGAAAGATCGTTGCTGCTGACTGATATGCTTTCCTTTGAACCCCGACATAATCCACGGAATACATTCATACGCTGGGACCCCGTAAATGAACGAATCCACGAAGAATGCGGCATGCTCATCAAGATAACATAGATGCTGGTTTTTGCGAAGAAGCGTCGTGTCGTGGCGGCTGCCTTCAATGGGACCCCAAAAATGTATACACATTCCATCAGGTGCAGTCAATGCTTGAAAGTTCAAGCAATTCATCCGCTTGTGCCCACTGTAGATGTAGCGCTGCAGGTCAGGGGTATCCTCCAAACCTGGTGACTGTGTTATGTGGCACGTTGGAATCTTGGAGCCATCTATGAACGCAAATATGCTTGTCACAGGCGAACCCTTGGCAGCAACGGTGGCTTTGTAG
>NW_008580166.1:812993-815247 GCF_000520115.1 Aphanomyces invadans
GCATGGTGTTTTCGGCAATGGCAATCACTTCTAAGGATAGGGACTCTATTTTTAGTGCGAAATGTTTGAAAACGTATCCGTTTCTTTTCCGCGTCCCTTGAAATTGACGGATGAGGATTGGGATTTCATGCCTCCGAAATCTCCCTATTGTGATATGAAGTCGTGATATTGCCTGTATCCAAGTTGTACAGGTTGTAATCAAACACAGCATAACCTGCTCTTCATTTTACAACCCAAATACAACTTGCCCGAAACCGTGATGAGTAAACAGTACGCCGCCGAGCTTCGGCGATTCATGGCATTCCCCGAAACCCCGAAACGTGTCGAAGAACTCTCAGACCCTGCCTTCAGCAGCCACAGTCTTGTAAATGTTACGCCCGACAATGTGTGTCGCTATTTCAATCTCAAAACATTCGGGACCGAGACCCCCTCATCAGACAGCAAACCTACACAAGCTCGCTCAAACACAGTAAAAGCGCCTAAAAAAATTCTCAGCTCATTCATGCCGCGTCAGAATCTACCTTGGGACGACATCCGACTTGAAGGAAACCCAACTCAATCTTCAGCAGTGAACACATTAATCAAGCGCGTCATGAAGTTTGAAGTGCGTCATAAAGGGGTTGAGTCTCAGGCAGTGTGTGCGATCGACTTTCGTGAGTTCATGAGCATGCTGACGATTATTCGAACGAATGAGAAATTCATAACAATCGTTCGCTATCCGATGGGAGCCATTTTGGCTCTGCAATGGCATCTTATCGGCCGCATCGACGACATGATGAAAGTTCAGCTCAACAACATATCCATCAACCAACACCATGCATTCACTCTCATTTGCCAGCTCCGATGGTCGAAGAATATCGCTTAGGAGCGACAAGCGCCGCACCAGATTGTGTTGGCCTCTATGGATGATCGGTGTGTGTTCTACTGAATTTGGCTGTCTACTTGGAGTTGCGTGGGGACCAGCAAAGTTGTACCAGTTCATTTTGTTTGGTGATGGTGAAAATGGCGACAGATTTGCCAGGTCGATTCTCAAATTCACGTTCGACCACGGTCAGTTCACCAAATTAGTCGATGGTCATCTTGGTACACACAGTATTCGCAAAGGAAGCACGACATATTGCTCCCTAAACAGCGTTCCCAAAGACAACATCGAAATGCGTGCACGCTGGAAAGGCCAACGCAAGCAAATCGACACCTTTATTGATGTTGAAAGACCATTGCCTGATGCTCTCGCTGCTTTTTGTTTGTGTGGTCCCAATGGTGCCGCAAAGTATGCTGTGGATGCCGAATGGTGCACGGATGCATTTCTCAGTCAACAAATCGCACCAAATATTTGCAACCTCACAAACCCTGCTATTGCTCGTGTACTTGCATTGCCGTTGATCTATGCCGCCGTTCAGTTCAAAAGTGATTTCGATGCTAATTTCCAGCTCATTCCAACATCATTACGCGACCGTGTGCTTCGATCGGTCATGCAAGTTCAAGGTCTTGCCTCAACTGATGAAATACTACAGCCAATACGCCGTATACCAATTGTCGTTGGTGGTTTGGGTGGTCAATTACGATTTACTGAATTTGGAATGGAGCATGACCGAGAAATCCCGACTGATGGTAGTGTTGGCGCGGTTTTGGAGGAGTTGCGCGTGATTGAAAACGTCACGCCTGCAATTCAGTGACAGATTGAGCAAGTACATGCTCTTCAACAGCAAGAGCTGACGACGATGAAATGCCACATTGATCGTCGACTCGATGTATTGCTAACCAACGTCAAACGAATCGCAGCCATGCCATTTACAAGGCGAGACGCCAGCACAGCAATGCTCCAACCAGTGCTCCCACAACGACAACTTGTCCATCACAGCTGTCCAAACGCCCACCCTGTTTTCTCTTGGGAAAGTGTATGAGTTTGGAATTGGTGGCAACAAACCCGCAAAACACTTCACAGTCAAGGAGTGTGGTGCTGTAATGTGCACGTTCTCGCTTCGACTAATCTTTTGGAATGCTGTTGATTCGATGATTCGGCGAGGACACACGAGTGACACTGCTATTGATGCTGTCTACGCTGTATATGGACGCGGTAAGTCTGCAACTTCGATCTTGAGTGCCATGCGAGACGACAAATCACGTGGCGGACATCCCAACTTGTCGTAGTTGTGAAAATAGATTGATTTTAACCAATGAAATACAGGTTGCACGTGTGGTACTGTAGGATGTTTGGCAAAAACTCGAGTGATTCCGATATTCGTAAGTTCTA
>NW_008580166.1:818767-820562 GCF_000520115.1 Aphanomyces invadans
GGTAAATTCTCAATTGCATAGGTATTTCTCAAAATTATACTCGACATTTTAGGTTTACAACAGACTTGAGCGGAACAACAACTCAATTCTCTCAATTCCTCAAACTGTTTTGGACGGCGTCGCTGGCCTTTTAGAAGAAAAAGGAATTGCTGCGGGAAACGTAACAAAAGAAGTGCTGAAATCAACATTGATGGAGGTATTAAATGCTACTTCCTCTGGGCCAAAATACTGTCAACATTTACTTTGAGGTGACCCCAAAAATCCATTTTTATTCGAAAATTCATATATCGCATCATTTAATAAAGAGTATTAAAGGAGGAAGGCAGTAGTGTTGTTAAATGAGCGCGAAAATAAGGTTTTGGCGGGAAAAATCGAGTTCAAAAATTCCCGACCATGTGAAATTTTTTAAACTAGTGGATGTGGATCGAAATTGTGTCACCATATCATACTGAATTCAAGTCAAATTGAAACCATGTCCATGGCAGTGGAACGAACAAGAGAACTCAAGGAGGAAGACAAGCACCAAGTCGTGAAGATGCTCCAGAGTCTCCTCAGTGGCAACAAGTTGGCGCATGGTGCTTACCAGAAGGCGGCAACCCGGTTTGGCCTTCACCGGGCAACGATTTCGAAGGTGTGGAAGCAGTTCAACAAGAACGACATGGGCTCAAAGAAGAAAGGACGTGTTAGCCGCAGGGCAAAGTACACAGAAGAAGAGCTCAAGGTAAGAATCGCGAGTGTACCCCAGTCAAGACGCTCGACCATCCGTGATCTTTCGCTGGCAACTGGCCTCTCACATGGAATGATTTGTCGCACTCTCCGGTCCGGCGTCCTCAAGCGCAAGTCGTCAAGGATCAAGCCTCAACTAACCACGAAAAGCCAAGGAGACCGGATTCAGTTTTGCCGCGCGACCACCGACTTGGAAGACACCACCGACTTGGACGACACAGTTTTCGACGGCATGTGGGACGTCGTGCATCTAGACGAGAAGTAATTTAACGCCGACAAGGATAGAAGAACTGTGTACCTCACAAGTGAAGAGGAACCTGATTACCGTGCCGCGAAGAGCAAACGTTTCTTGCCGAAGGTTATGTTTCTTGCAGCAGTCGCATGTCCAAGATATGATTGCCAATCCGGTGAGTATTTTGATGGTAAGCTGGGGTTGTGGCCGTTTGTTGAAATGACGGAAGATCAGCGAAGCTCAAGAAATCGCCCGAAAGGAACATTGGTGACTTCTTTGGTCAATGTCAATGCAGAAGTGTATCGAGACTTCAATGTGGAGAAAGTGGTGCCATCCATCAAGGCCAAGTTCCCAAGCAAGACGAAGCGTGTATTCCTCCAACACGATAATGCCACGCCCCACAAGATTATCACACAAGATCTCTTAGATGTCCTCTCGACTGATGGCTGGGAGTTCCGTTTGCGTGCGCAGCCTGCAAATAGCCCAGATCTCAATGTGCTCTTTGCCTCAATTCAGTCTCTCCAATACAAGACAGTTATGAAAACAACTGAAGACGTTGTTCAAGGAACCAAGGACGCGTTCGCGGAATTGAGTAGTCAAAAGCTTGAAGATGTTTTCCTATCCCCTACAGGCAGTCATGGCTCTTATTTTGAAACACAAGGGGGGCAATAACTTCCGTCTCCCTCACTTGAAAAAGCAATCCAAGAGACGTAGTGGCACTCTCATGGCAAACGTTTCGCCCTCTGAGGTTGTCGAGATTTGATAGCTAAATGTCAAAGAATTCTCATTGCATGAAGTGTATTTTAGCCAATTATATTCATTTTCGATTATTTTTAG
>NW_008580166.1:825228-854053 GCF_000520115.1 Aphanomyces invadans
GCATCGCCGTACACATACACAGACAGCACCACCATTGCGACACCCACAAAAAACAGCGGCGATAGTTGATCGTCAAACAGGTAGTTGGACAGCACGCAGCCTAAGACGAGTGAAAACGCCGTGCCAAAGTTCTTGACGACGTTGTCCGAGTACCGAACGACGGCAGACACAACGAGACCGCCACACGCTTGCAGCCACACGACGCCCCATGTAAATTTGGTATATCCGTCGAAAAAGACAAAGCTGGGAACATTCGTGGCAGTGTGAACGACTCCCGCAAACGCCACGATCACCGACACGCTTGCGAGTTGAATGTTCGTTTTCCACATGGGGTCGATGGGCGTGTGGTCGCGAAGGATGACGTCGGACGAGATGGCGGGTTTGTGCGTCTTGAGCACCTTCTCAAAATACGCCGCGGCCACACCAGAATTGACGGCAAGTCCGATGACCAGAAAGATGCCCATAGAGGACGACGTTTTGTCTGACGAAGTCGCGCCTTTCTTGTTGCCGACGGAACACACGACAACTCCCATCATGAGCACGACCATTGCGACCCATTGCACGACGTGGAATGATCGCTTGAGAAAAACCACCATGAAGACAGCCGTCGTGACGATCTTTAGCTGGTAAACAATCGCGTACGTGGCAGCACTGACGTGGTCAAGCGCGAGCAACTGCACATTGTTCTGAAAACTGTAGAGTGCGGCCAAGAGCACCATTTTCAAGTACCCTTGCGTGTCCGCAATGACCTCGAGGCGAAGGCTTTGGATGGCATGGCGAAAGTTGCCGTGCTTCTGAACGACAACCACACTCAGACAAAGTACGAGCTTCAGCAACTCATACAACAGCACCGTCGTCGTACCATGGTACTTGGTAGCCCGCGAGTACTTGATCACGATCGTGCCGAGCGTGTTCTGGAGCACCAGCAACACAAACGACGCCACTTTCATGTCGACCATGGTGTCTACGAGGTCGGCACCGGGACAAACCACCGGATCATGCGGCATATCCGGATATCTTTGCTGATTATCCGGGAACTCACGTCTCTCACATGTTTCTAATCTATTTTAAATCTATTTTAAAAATAATGAACTAAGTAAAGTCCGTATACAAATGGTAACATTTGAGCTCGTCTTTTCAAACTAAAGCATTTCAAATAAACATGCGCTGGGTTGTAATACCGAACGCGCCATTTGATACGGTCGACGAAGCATGAACATGACGAGACTCCTTGCGGCCGCGATTGCCACGGCGGGGATATCGTTAGCGCACAAAGCGGATGTACATGTCCGTGTGAATCAGAGTGTCACAACAACAGTGTCTGCACCGTCACGAACGAATACACCACTTCCTTCAAACGCACAACCGCTGTTCACGTCGTACCACAACCGTACGCGAAGGCAGAAGCAGCAGACATCGGCTCCACCGATGAGCACTGGTCCGCCAGGTATCGAAGACGACATGTCGTACACGTGCAAGATGCTTCCCAAGATTTGTCAGAGTCCCAAGGACGACGAATCGGGGGATGCTTGTCGTCTGCTCTTTCCCGACTGTTACGGCGCGACCATCCATCGAGGAAAGGCGCGCGCGTCGGGAATACCCGACTGCGATACGATTCGCATTGCCAAGCAACTTGATGCGTACCCCACCACGAGGCAATGCATGCAATCGTCGCGACTGAGCGTGTTTGCCATCTTATACGAACAGCCGCTCGTGCGAGGTCAAGTGCACGCGTTCAATCGTTCGGTCGCGTGTGTCGATTTCTTCGTCAACATGAATGTTGTCATGCGGCACCACGTGCCTTGCAACGTTGACACGATCTTGTACGACGGCGACGCATTTCCTGCCACGTTGGGCGAGGCAAACGCGACAGAACTGTCTCGCACGTTCCAAAGCGCTGTGAACGAACTGATGGCGCAAGTGCACATCGGATACAAGTCCCCGTCCAACATGTCAGCGAACGCGGCCGCGTTCGTTCAGTTTCGCAACACGACAATGTTGCACATTGCGCTGGACCCACAGCTGAGCGTGTCATGGGTGATTACCTTCCTCATCGGGTGCGCCATGATATGCATGGGCATCGAGCTGTGTCTTCAGCTGGTCGAAAAGCATTGCCTTACCCAACCCAAGTTTGTCCAAATGTTTCACATTTCGTGCCGAGGTACATTGCGGCACCCTCTTCATTCGTGGTCTCACAGCGTGTTCGCTTGTACAGATCTCATGACGGGAGGCTTGCTACTGTTCGTCCTGCTCCAGTTGGAAACATGGCAACTTGTGGCGCCGGGCGACCTGTACGACCACTGCTTCAAGCTCGCGGGGGACATCGTTGTGTACTTTCTTTGGTCTGGAATCCTTCAAGCCATTCTCTTGTTTTACCGCCTCGATCGGCGCATCCAAGAAGTCCACGCGATGGCCACACGAAGCTCCAAGGAATTTCTCCACGTCGCGACTTCGGCCGGCACCGTGACGGCTGATGAGCACGTGCCACATGTGTTCCGTCGCGGTGTCAAGTTCCACATCGTCAGGCGATTCTTCTTGCAACTGCACCGGCTGCCGCGCCGGTTTTTGTACTCGCACTACCTCCAACTCGTCCAAGACAATCTTGTGCTTGAGATGCTACGTCTAGACGTTACCACATTTATCTGTCTTGTGTGCACGTACGCGTGTTACTTTTCCGTGAGCCACGCGGTCTTTCTCGCGATTGAATTCCCCGACGAAAGCCCAGAAATGAGCCGCGAAGTCATGCTCCGCGCCGCCAACGTGTACCGTCCCCTGGCGCTGCAGTATCGTCTTGGTGTGCTCACCGTCCTAGTCGTCCTCTCATGGCTCCTCTCGATCGTTCTCTACCTGTACATGAACAGTTGGCAACACAAGATCGTCGACCACGCCAGCGACTGCGTCAACAGCATGCATGTCAAGACTCTCCTCACGACGCTGCAAGCGATCTCTGTGAAAGAAACAGACGAGTCCACTGAGCCTGCGGCAGATGCAGTCCAGCGCATGCAAGGACTTGCCGATGCCCTCGCCGACCGCGAAAATGACTCCGCGTGGTCGTTGCTCGTAAATTGGTGGCGTGCCAGAAGACAGTCCACCAGCGCTCCGAACCCATCTCCAGCGTTCGTTCTCAGCGCTCGAACGGTGCGACCTGCCCTGTCACGAGGTGTCTTGCGAGGCCTTGCCAAGTTTGGACTCGCCCTCAACGCGCTCTACTTTGCGTTGCTCTTCAGCGCGGCCGTCGTGATTGTAGTTCCCGGCACTCCTTGGTGGTACCGTGCATACGTGTGGGGACTCCTAGCTCTTCTCGTGCTGCACGTGACTGTCATGTCGGCCAATGTCGTTGAGAAGCTCGCGTTCGTCACGGCGACCGTGTTTGCCAGCGAGCCCGAAATGAAGCAAGCGCTGACGCAGTTTGCCAACCAACTCCGGTCCGAGCACTCGTTGTCGTCGATCACGACAACTGGTACAGCCGCGACCGCTTCGACTTAAAATGTCTTGTAAAGTACACCAAAACGCGGTCCCTGCTCAAGTCATCACGAGTGAATCGATCTTGGCGACGATTACGATGGGGCTCCACTCATGCAGCTCTAGTGCAACCGTGAGCGGAGAAAGACACGTCAACCGACGCACTCGATTGTGCGCAACCATGCATCATGGGTTTTGACCCAACGAAAGCACCCTGAGCTCTAGACGGCAACCGCACGCCATGGATGGAGCAATTACTGCAAGTACACGCGTCCTTTCCACAACTCTTGAAGTGTCGTTATAATGGTCATGCTGGAATGGTCCAAGTCCGAGAGACGCCACGACACAGTGGCTCGGTGACTACACATTCGAAACGAGATCGAACGTCAAAGCAGAGCATGACGATGGAAGGCCCAGGAAGCTGTATCGAACCCAATGGTGTTGGCGAAGTTATCGATTTGACTTCCACACACGTTGGGTAGACTCGTGGTCGAAAGCTCCATTCGATACTTGAAATAACGATAGGAATACGTCCGAGGAAGCAGCAGCGCATTCACCATCAACAAAAGCCAAGCAATAGTCGAACGAGGGGGTCGATTCAAGACTTTGGTGTGGCTACATTTAACGTGGTGTCGTACACGATGCCAGGCAGAGGATCTCGGCTATAGAGCCACACGGGCCGGCTCCAATTGGTCTTGCCAAGCATCTTCTTGTACCCAAACGACTCGGTTAATTTGGCGTCGATAAACATCGCGACGTTGTTGTGGGTGTATTTGAGCGCTTGAAACGCGAACGGGTTCTTGATGCCCTTGCGCTTCAGCCGTGACATGGCCGTGCGATAGCATTTCCACGGCTGCGGCTCCACGATTAAATGTGACGCCAAGTTGCTGACCGTATCCAAGAACGAGCTCAACCCGACATCACCGTGGTTCAGATGAATCCACATCGTGATGCTAAAGCACGTGACAACGTCAAATCGACGCGGCGGCAACTCGGGTGGCGGCAACGGGCACAGGATTGAAGCACACAGGTCCGCCGCCTCGTTTGGATTCATGATGTCGCCCGTTTGGAAAGAGACATGTGGATGGTTTGTCCACCGAGTCGCCGCGCGATCAATCAATGTCCCGTCGATGTCGATGCCTACGACGCGTAAATCAAAGCCATCAGGCGTGTTGTCTTCGGAAACGGCTGCTGTGTCTGGCCTTGCAAAATCTGCGTGAGATGTCGCCTCAGGAAGCTGGTGAATGTGGCACCAGTGTCTCAACGCTGCGGTGGCCGCTCTCGCGCGGGCAACTTTCTTGGACACTCCTCTGCCTTCGCCAAAGAATGCACCGTAGATGTACACGTGGAGAACGAACTGCGGCCGGTGGGCCGTGCCAGTGTCCGCAACAGTAATATACTCGGGTCGAAGTCGATGTGGCTGGAGGAAATCATTGAGCTGGGCCAGGCAGTCTGTCGAAAACACCGCCGCAGCGTGCGTCGACGACGAGGTTACAGTGTTGCTCATGAGGGCGTCGTACAAGCCCATGGTGAGTTTGCCTAACACTGAAATTGAAAACATGCGGGGATCCACGGCGGAGAACTCGCCTTCGTTGCATCCGACGTCGAGCAGCGTGCCATACCCATGTGGCTGCGTTTGAAAGAGCCGTCGCAACGCTCGTCGAAGGTCCGCCGTGAGGAACCGCAGCCGTTCACTTTCTGGGTTGAAGTCGTAATAGTCGTGGAAGTTGCCAAACACGTGCTCGACGGCCAATGCATCCGCCAGCGCAGGCGACGTCATGACGCCGCAACCAATTCTCTTTAGCTGTATCATATACGGATAACGCATGCTTCACATCCGGATAGGAATCCCGATTGGGCAAACGTTATCGGGAGCGGTCGCGACAGTCCCGCGCGCCAGCACAACCAGTTCTATCACAACACGCGATCGCTGTGGACATGGATGCGATGCACCGCTGGGACGGCCGTTGGCGTTCGTAGATTTGGGATTTGTCAATCGAAGTCTCCCGAAACATTGTGGTGTGGTCAGGAGCCCATGCACGACTTACATGCATGGGGTGCTAGCTAGCTACACATCTAGCGCCAGCTCATGAAGATGACCTCGCGACTTCATCAAGCTCGTCGGACCTGGAACCACGAGCACATGCAACAACACAACCCCAGCGAAATGGCCTTCCCGTAGCAGCAACATTGAAGCGAGGACACACCGACAAAACAGGTCCAGGTCGCATAGCCACAGCAAACGAAATATAGAGGGGTGAGAACCAAATCACCGCTTCCAGCCATGCCAAACGAATGAAAATTGGGGACATGATGACCAGAGCGACGAGGCCAGAGTCGGGGCACTTTAAAAGAGCGTCATGGAACCAGTTCACGGTGATGGAGGCAACGACGTCCCCTCGCTAAAGCCACAATGGCTATCCACAACAACCCAAGACCTCAACACGATCCCATCGACGTTGAGCGCCACTTGCACCCCTGGAATCACGGGCAACGCAAAAATGAACAACGCCCAAAATGGTGGGGGCCACGTTTTGTTGTCCAAGTCGGCATTTGCCAACACGATGGCTATCGTCAGCAGAAGGGCGAGCTGCCATGACCACGTGATCGCGACGGCAAAACGGAGAAACGACAATCCGAAGGCTCAGCTACCCGAACGACAGAGAAGGGACGGAGAGATCACGCTGGTACCGCGCCAAAGCATGACAGTCTGGTTCGTGTCATGTCCATGAGCAATCGAACCATAGCATGAGCGTCACCGCCGCCGACTCACCGGACAACTTTGAGGCAGAGATGCCCACATGGCAACTCCGAGAGGCATACCCAAACCAAGCATGATGGAAGCAGAGGTAAGCATCGTCACCAGCGGCACGAGCCTCCCCCGCCAGCCTGATCAACGGCGCGCCACCCCACACAAACTTTCTGGCCAGCGAAATTTCAACCGCAGAACCTGATCGCATTCGATGGTGAAGTGTTTTCGCTTCATTCGGCACGCCTGCCCCAGTCGCTTTGTAGAGTGCAACACGACCGCAGTTGTTGCGTGGGATACCTATGATCGGATGGCCAGGACGGACTTGGCTGCACCTGTCCAGACTTGCTCGGGCCGTTGATATCTTGTCATTCTACTGCGTCGACGACCTCACACATGCGTCAAGGGGGTTTGGAGTGCTTGTCTTCGATTCCAGTCGTTTTATTGCGCCGCCACAACGTTGGCAGGCTAGATCACGGCGCATTCCTTCGAAGCTTCGAACTCGATCGGATGCTGTTTACCATCAGTGCACCCCCCTTATCCTCACATGGCGTTTGCCACCGCAAGACAACTTCTCGACGACTACAACTTCTATGTCCTTGTTATACAGCTAAGCCCACGACCGGTGCCGGAAATTTGTGGCACCGCGCTACTTGTCCGACAGCCATCCCTTGGTCTTTGCCTCCGCAAACATCTACCACACGAACTAGTTCAGAATGTGCTGTGCGCAGTAGTGCTTACGTCGATGAGGGCATCTCGCTCTTCGGGAACGAGATCGGGATGCCAAAAGTCAAACAACAGCACAACTCGTTCGCCCTTCTTCCCGTCATGCCACACTTCGTGGTCGTACGAATCTACTTTCAAACGTGAGGCTCCGAAGAAGGCAATTGCAGACAAGAATACCGTCCAAGATCAAGCATTCGCCTTCCTTCCACGTGCGGATTTGGTCGCCAACTCGGATCCCACATCCAGGAGGAACGAAGAGCGGAAAATGGCATCGCAGGCGAATGTTGCATGGCGCGGAGTGGGCTTTGATGGAACTCCCTGGCTGGAGACTCGAGAAGAACGTGTACGCAAACGGAATGGACGTCATAAAACCGGGAATCGAGTTCAAAAGCGACGTTGTGGTGGGGCAATGCTCCTCGAATGCGTCGTTACCGGTTTTGTTGCCTTTTGTCATATAGCTGAACCAGTCCCATTGTCCATTGTGCAATGCGTGTTCGTGCCCACTTTGCACGTCGTAGTCGGATGTCTTCTGGTTCGCTTTGAGCGCCAAGTACTCTGACCGAATCACATCTACGTTTGCTTCGAGAGCTCGCGTCCAGTCAAAGTCGCGCGGGTTGTGGAACGGCGCCGACGTCAACCCAGGGAACATGAACAGCGTTGGGCTCGGACGTGGCTTCGCTGGTTCAAGTCGGGAAGACAAAGAGAATATCCATCATTAGACTAAGCATACACCAAAGTTTTAGGGATACCTGTTGTGAGGCACAGCGCACTGCGCAGCAGCGCGGCCTTGGCTCGACTCCCCATGATCCAACAACACTGAATATGCAATACTGGAGGTTTTCAATGGCAAATGGATTATCCGTCATCTCAAATTATGCATTTGTACAGGATATCAGTTTGCAAGTATCCCTCTCACCTGGGCAGGTGGACTTGCAGGTGTCCCCGTCATGCATGCGCGATGTCGCTCTTCGGGCGCGGATGTCAACATGTACTGACAGGATTCCCAGCCAAAGATGGGTCATGTGTCACATGCAGGGAGTGCAAGTTATTTGCACGTGCTTCAAGACCGCCACCTGCCCAAGGACCAAGGATGTCATGGACGTCCGGTCCATTGGACGGCTTCCGCTGCCCTCTGCTAACTCTCCACGTCACGTGGCGTTGATGGACTCGAGGTATCGTCGAAAACAAAATGAACAGTGGGATGCTTGTGCATTCAAGTCCTTGTTACATGGGGTTATTGAATGACACCAGAAATCCTCGACAGAATCGATGCATGACGACCACGAGGGAAGCACTTATGCGACCAAGGTGGAGGCCGTAGCGGATTCGTACTTCCAGTTAGGGCTCAACTTTCGGTTTTGGCGGTAGTAACGAGCGAGACGGTGAATGCGCGATTCGATCAAAATCAAGCGGAACTTGGAGTCCTTGTCTTGACGGTTGCGGTCCAAGTGCTTGCGCACAGCGACGGCCTTCTTGATCAACATGTACAAGTCTTCCGGCAATTCAGGAGCCAAACCTATATGACGCACCCTCGTGTATTCCCACCTCACAACTCGTTCGAGTGTGGGTCAGGCAATACCAAGGGAATTGGTAGAGCTGACGCAGTTGGTGGGAATGCAGCAAAGGGGCCTAGTTCAGGATCGCGGTTCGAAAGGGAGTCTCCTACGTACCGTTCTTCTTCAAGATGCGCAACACCTTGGAACCAGTCACAGACTTGACTTGGGCAATGCCGTGCGAGTCACGCAAGATGACACCGATTTGCGACGGCGTCAAACCCTTCTTGGCGAACTTGCACACGTGATCTTCGACGTCTTCCGCCGTGACCTTGAGCCACGATGGAGGAGTGCGCTTGTACGGGCGAGCAGACTTGCTCATACCCTTGCCGCCGGAATGCATACGACCCATGTTGAAGTGCTTGGTGCTTGAACGAGGAATCCAAAAGTACCGTCGGCGTGCACCGCCCGCCCCCGCAGTTCGCACCAGTCAGAATTCGGCCAATGAAATGCCGAGAACAATATTGACCAATCCAGTCAATCTTGAATTCTTTTTAGCCAATCCACGTGGAGTGACCTGCACTTAACATAACGTACTCAGGTTCTCCAAATACGTCCCAAGAGCGTGCTCAAATTCGAGTAAAGTTGCCCACACTCGGGTGATTCGGGCCCAGATCGATGCAAGCCATCATGCGTCGGTGGATGCTATTTTTTCTCCGTGGCTACGATTGGAGGCACGGCATTATCGCGTGCGAATTCGTTGAGGTGGTGTCGGATGGTTGATACGCACAAGAGAAATTACAACTGCCAGGGATAATCGAAGTGTTGGGCGACAAACAGTGACGATGTGACCGTGTTGAATCGACCCCATTATCGCTCTTGCATGCAATCAGTTTAATGCTATTGCATTTGGCGCAGGCGATACTGTGTGCAAACTAAACAGTGCCAGCGTGGATGGGGACACTTTGTCCCCTTCAAACTAGCAACCAGCTGAGATGGCCACGATGTCCTTGAGTCAGCTCTTTATCGGGCGCTGCGAACCCACTCAATGGGCCTTCCCGATTCAAACAAGAGCAGTGCCCACGTTCTCCGCCCAACTTCTTGTCGACGAACTCTGCGGAAACGCATACTCGATTTTGCGGTGATTATGACCCCTCATATTGAATATATTTATGCATTCCCGACAGGTTTTGACGGATGCATACTTAAATCAAGTGAGTCGGCACCTGCTTTTCTCCACCACTTCCTTGGTGACTACTCGTGTATTTCGTGACTTCAGTGACTTGACCATGCTGGCCCGCCGCATCCTGAGTTCCAAGGCGAAGAGCAGCCTGGTCCCTGCCTTCACGGGTACAGCATCCGGGCTCTGTTGATGTACCCCTCTCATATTGTCTTGGTCGACCCATCTGTAGCGCGCTCGTTCTCGGCGCCCGCTGCGACCAAGGACGACTATTCGTCCAAAGATCATTACTTTGACGATGAAGTCAAGGCCAGCGCTGGGGACCCGTCCAAGCGTGCGTTCACGTACTTTGTGTTGGGGGGCTCCCGCATTGCTTATGCCACTGCGGCCCGCCTTGCCGTGATCAAATTCGTCGGGTCCATCAGTGCATCGGCCGATGTGTTGGCGTTGTCCACCGCCGAATTCAACTTGAGCGCAATTGAACCGGGTTCTACCATTACGGTACGGATATCGACAGCGCAGCGTGCACTGATCATCCTGTAGGTCAAGTGGCGCGGCAAGCCCATCTTTATCAAGCACCGCACTGAAGCCGAAATCGCCAAGGCGCGCAGTGTCGACCTGAGCCAATTGCGCCACCCTGAATCGGACGAAGTGCGCGTCCAAGATCCCAAGTGGCTCGTGATTTTGGGTATTTGCACGCATTTGGGTTGTGTGCCGACGTCGAACGCTGGCGAATACGACGGTTGGTTTTGCCCATGCCACGGTTCTCACTACGACTTGAGCGGCCGCATTCGCAAGGGTCCTGCTCCCCTCAACATGGAAATCCCTCCCTACAAGTTCGTGGACGGAGACCGCGTCTTGTTGGGCTAAAGCACATTGAGTTTCCACCCCAGTCTAGAAGGTAGCGGCGTCGGATGGTCTGTAATAATGCAAGCATTCGCCGTGTGCAATTTGATATACGTGAAGCACGTCGTGTGGCAGCGCCGCGTTCCTCGCCGCCGTCTCCGTCGTCGTATCACCTCGATTGGGTAAGTCAAACGGTCCCGCACATGCGTCGCGCGTGGGTCTTTGTACCTCCAACCTGCCCCGAGTACTATATATCCACTGGGTTTATATATTCAGCGGAGAAAGGAAAAAATACCACATTTTCGATTTTGATTCACGTGCACATCGACGAAACACTGTGAATTTCGTACGAAATTCGAAGGACAGCTTGACACGATTGGGCAACCTCGCACAATTTGAAAACTGGTCCATTCAACTTGCGCGAAATGGTCTCATGAACTGCGTGTGACATGCATCTACAGCTAGTTCTCCTTTGGGCCGTTTGACACGGAGGTCAAGTGGATACAGTAGTTGGATTTGGACTACTGGGGGCTCATCGAACATCACGACGAAAATAGCAGGACGAATCGCTGTAAATACTACTAGTAAACTATTCTGATTGGTTCTGTCCAGGATATTCAAATTTAAATGATTGGCCAATCTCACGTATGTAGTTCGAAACCTTTACTGGCGCTCCCCAGTTGGATCAACCAGCCACCAACCAACCGAGAAGCGCGGCGCTGCGCAGCGGCGCAACTGTGTGATGGGGCTCACAATCTGCTTTGTACACTGTGTATTTGGTAAGTGGATCAAGTCTGGAGATTCCTGTGCTTGGAGCTAGCTCTTGGATGTCTCCCCCACGTCCTCGAGGCAAATTGCTTCGAGGCCACTTCGAGGTTTTACGGCAGTTCACCCGTGGGGGGAGGATCGATGAAAGAGTCGTTCGAGCACCATGGTGTTCGTGGAGGTTGCGTCACGCGCAGTACCATTCTGAGCTTAAATACGTCTAAATAGCATGGTCAAATCGGGCTTGGCGTCAATAAAAATCGCTCTTGGCGGCGCTTTTGCGGGAGCATCGTGTGGGTGTTCGTGACGTGTAGCTCTTGCGAAACCCTTTCTCTGCGATCGGGTTGCAAATGGAACGTCGTTTAAATGATCCTCGTTGCACGGTCCCGCCAAACTGACTCGGTTCCATGCCGAGCTCGACGAGGAAAAAGAAGAGGTCTGCTTGGCAGTCGAAGAGGAACTTTTGCTTGGTCACTTGGCCATCACGGGTGGCGAGGCGCATCGTCACAGTGCGGTGCGTGGACCACGTAGCGTCCAAGATCTGGTCCATGCCGTACACGGTGTGGTCATTCAGGAACGCAATCGACGCTGCTTGGACATCCATGGCCACGTAGGACGATGCTTGGAGCTTCAGCATATGAAGGAGCGAGTGCTTCTTAGCGTAGTACACAACCATGTCGATCGGGTGTCTGCGCGGTGAATCGGAAAGTGGACCTGCGCTGCGCAAGCCGCGACCAGAGCCACGACGCCAGCATCCGGTCCCACCGTGCGACGTTGACGACAGCTCCCGCGGCGCTTCTCCGTATCCGGATATCTCGCTTTCACTTGGCGTTTGTATCGATCTTCCGGATACGACACCTTGGGGCCGATTATCCGGGATGTGTGGAAAGAGTGGGACGACTGCGGTGTCGCTGACCATGTTTATAAAATTGTATAGCAATTTCAAGACATTGGTCAAAAACGTTTCTGCCATCATCGTCGTCGGCACGCCGCTCGAGGCCAGTTTGCCTAGCGGCTGGCGCGATGCCGTCCTGTATGCATGCATGCACGAACGTGTTGTCAGAGGAGGCCTGCGACGGCACGGACAGTGTTCGCTGGCACCGATCGAGGCCACGTTGAGTACAGGGCCATGTACAGTGGAGGAATGCCTCGCGGCATTCTCGTGCAGCACATCCTACAGCACCACTGTCGTCCCGCCCGCATGTCGAGAGTGGCACGCGGCGTCTGTATTCTCGCGGTGGGCGTGACAGCAAGCGCGTGGTCCTTTTGCATTGTCGTCGGGTTCTGCAGGTACAACAACAGGACGTCCCGAAGGACGCGTTGGTGTCATGTACGTCGGTGCGACCATTGGATGACGGTCGGGGCGGCGAAGGTGTTCGTGCATCGATCGACCCACGAGGATGCACAAACAATCCAAGTCGCGCCAGGAGGCACAGAGCACGGGAGCTCGTGAACATGTCGAGAGGTCGTTGGAGACTACGTCGGGGGTAACTTGGGACGACATGGGCGGCGGAAATCCAATCGCTATCGTTCTCGGCGGCGTCCACCGCGCCGCCCGATCCATGCGCAGCCGCCTTCTCGGCAACCGTGGCAGGAAAAGCAACAATGCCATGGTTTGTGGACAGATGTGTGTGTGCGATGGTGGCGAGGTGACTCGACGTCGAACGGGTGCCTCGAATCGACGAGCAACTCGACGAAGGCGGCGGAAGACCTGCGCGTGAATGCGGACAGCCCACCACTTGGACGCGGCAGACGAACCACGCGTTCCCCTGGTGTCGACGTCACTAGGGCCAGAAGCCATCCAACACTGCACAACTTGCAGCCGAGCGGCGCAAGAGGCCTGCCAAACGTTACGGACGGCAGTTGTGTGCAGTATCACGACGCCATTGGGTGCGATAGAGTCGACGCGATGCGTTGTCGGGAGGCATGTCAAGCAATGCTAACTAGATGCACGCGCCGAATCAGTCCAAGCCTCGCTCTTGGCCGCCCTGGATTCATCAACTCTGTGGAAGCAAGCGCGATCCAGGGCAACAAGCGCTTAGCGAGGTGGGGAGTGGTGGGGGGGGGGCTGCCGATAGACACACCAACGCCATGGCCGTCCCCACGCTCTGACCACGTCTCCGGCCCCTTTCTCCGTCGAGACAAGGACAGAGGCAGTGTTTGGTTGACCTAGTTGTCACCCGTGTGACTCCAGCGCTTCCAAGGAACATATGCGTCGTGGTGGGTGTGACTCGATGGAATCCCCTGGACCGGCGAGGTCGCCGGGGGGGCGAGTCGCCCACTCGATTCAGTTGAGGTGCGTCTCGAAGATCGATGCAAGAGTCGGCGACGCACTTTTTACCGTTTGAATGCGTTCATGCGTCGCCAGGAGAAGCGCCCGACCCTCCAACCCGCCCAGCACCCATCGCGCGAGGTCCAAGAGTGGGCAACAACCTCCTCTTCCTATCTGTTCTTCGTGCTCCCTCCATGCGTACGCCTCTACCATTCGACGCGCTTCACGCCGAGAATCTGCGACGTGTTCGTCCTTCCAGCGGATGCCGTGCGTGTCCGTAGCACGTTCGGTCCAAAGCGACCGGCAGGCGGGGGGAACTCCGTGGGGTTTGCTGGTACCAATCGACCCACGTGCCACCGCCACACGAACGACGATGGCATCGCCACGGTCGCGAACGTGCGGCCAGGATGCGTTTGTGTGACGTGGGGAAAACGCCACGCAGGGACTTTGGGGCACCCACTCGTTTGGTCGTGAAGCGAACGTCGAGAGCAGCGACAAGTAGGCGTTGTGCAGGCAGGATGCAGCAGGGTCGACTCTGTCCAACTGCACGAAGCAGGCACGTGTGAAGCCCGAGAGATCTCCGATGGTGTGCTCGTCGCTCCTTCGTCATGGGCTCGTCCATGCTTGAGCGAAGATGCTTCCTTTGGACGGACCGCTAACTCGACGACCGAAAGTGGTTGAACGCGGGGGGCGTGTACTGGGGTGCACGATCCGCGGTGCAACGATGGAGTGGAGCGTCAAGGGGCATCGCCATCCTGGGCGATGTTCGGCGGTGGTCTATGCAATTTGCCGACATCGACTGGTCGCAGCCCATGTCGGGCTGTGTGGGCAACGATTGCCGACACCGGCCACCGCAGGCACTGCCGACGGTGCTACCGACCCGCATACTCCATGAATGGTCCGGTTTCGAAGGCAGGACGCCCTCCCCCGACCGTGTCCCGCCAACGACGGCTGTGTGTAGCTGAGCTCGCCAGACCCACCGAGATAGCCGTGTCGAGCCTTCTATAGTTACCGCTGGGGCGGATCCTTCATGTGGCTGTATCTGGTTCCCGGCCTATAGATCGGGCGGGACCTTCGACGATCTCGACCAGCAACCTCCTGGAAGAGAGAGCCACACGTGAACGAGAGCATGCGCCATGTGAGTCTTGGCTCCAGGCGCAAGCAAGGCACTGGGACGCCCGGCGTCGCCGTTCGTGAGCTACATTGGTCTTTGCCGACGCAAAGCGCTGTCGCAACGATGCTGGTGGTGGGAGGAGATGGAAGCGGGGACTGGGGGTGTTTGCACGGTTATACCAATACAACGAAAACGTGGGGGTGACTGTCGAGACGGTGGCGGCGTTAGTACGCTTCCAACGCGGGCTTGATCTGGTGTTGAATCAACTCGACGACGTCGGCGGCGGACGGCCGGTTCTCGGGCTCGTAGTCGAGGCAGCGCATGGCGAGGTCGAGGACGGGCGGCGGGCACTGCGGACTGAATGTGGGCTTGGCGCGCTTCTGGGTCACGAGTTTGATCACGGCCATGCCGTCCAACTTGCCGTTCTTGCCGATCGCTTGGTCCGCAAACGGAATCGCGCATGTGTCGAGTTCCGACAAGACCACGCCGAGCGAGTACACGTCGGCGCGGTCGTTGTACTTTTTCGCCATAAAGACCTCGGGCGCGGCCCACAACGCCGTGCCGACGCCGGCCGTCATGGTTTCTTCAAACTGCCGGACGCTACATCACAAAGATGAGGGTCGAGTCGCCGGTGTGTGAGATGGGCCAAGTACCGAGAAATGCCAAAGTCGTTGATTTTCGCCGTAAACTTTTCATCGAGCAGGACGTTCTTGGACTTGAGGTCGCGATGGATGATCTTGGGCGTGAGCGAGTGGAGGTAGACAAGGCCCTGCGCAATGTCGAGCGCGAGCTGAATCTTCTCGCGCTTCCACGACAAGACCGTCTTGCGCTTTTGGAGGTAGTAAAACAAGTCGCCGTTCTTCATGTACTCGGTCAGAAAGCACAAGTTGTGGTCCTTGGGGTTCCACGAGAATCCCAAAAAGTCCAAAATGTTGGGGTGCTTGAGATTCAGCATGAGCTTGATCTCAGCGACAAAGCACTCGATTTCCTTGGCGTCGTTCTTGCGCTCTTCCAAGATTTGCTTGATTGCGACATACCTGGACATGATCCCGTCAGTCGTCGTGCGCGATCGCGCAACGTACTTTCCACAGTACTGGCCGAGCCAGACTTCTCCGAACGCGCCCTTGGTCAGCTTGCGCGTGTACTGGATCGCATTGAAGTCGAGCTTGGCATCGAGCATGTCTTGGTCCATTTGGAACAGCGCTACTCGATGTCGTGTCAAGACGAGTCGGCGATGGAGGTCGAATACCTTGCTTTGCTGCAGACTTCTTGTTGTTCACATGACGGTACTCGTCGTCCTCGAGGACGTAGTTGTCGCCGTGCGATGGCGGGCGGCCGTGTTTCGCGGCCGCGTTGTTGTGGTGCGACGGAGGTGCCTGTCGTCCGTTAAAATTGATCGTGCGCTGGTCGACTTCTTCGTCTCCGCCTTGGCGCATGTTTCCTCGCTGGTTAGCCGCTCGTCGCGCGTGGCGTTCCTCTAGTCGCCGTTTGTTCTTGTGTCGCTGGTACAGCCAGAACGCGACCACGACGAGCACAATCAAGCCGATCGCAATACCGAGGCCAATGTTCAGCATGTTGTCGTCTCCATCGAGGCGGCGGCGCAGGCGCTGCTGTGCAAGAGCTGTCGCCATCGTGTGTTTGTTGCGCCAGACCACGTGAGGAATGGACAGTCGGGCGGCAGCGACCCAAGCGAGCCCCTCTCTGCCGTTTGTAATTGCAGCTGACTCGGGACGGACGACATGTGCTGGAATTTTAATGCCACCGCAACCCGACGCAATTTTTTAAGAATGCACGGAGGGATGACCGCCAAAAAGACAGGCGGCCAAACTTGTTTAAACGTGTTGCGTTTTACGTGAAAGCCGGCGGCGAGCCCTGCACAGTGGCACGATGCCGACCGCGTTCAGATTGGAACTGTCGGTTGGTCGGAGGACGAAGCAGCGCCACGAGCGAGCAACGGACGGCGTCGTCGTTGGTCGTCGAAGGGGCGGGCGACGTGGCTGCACGAATCGCCCCCCCCTTCCACTTGTGTGCTCGACCCCAACCACTTGACCCCCGCGCGAAAGCGCGCCAACATTACGTCGCCGGTGTGTCGAACCATCTTGCCCACGTCCTGGACTCTATCGAGATGTCCATCTTGATAGAATGCCAAGCACGTCTTGTTGGCGACAATTTGAGAGATGCTGCGGTGACTTCATCGAACGACCTGATGGCAAGATTAACCCAGGCGGCGTTCCAGTTGTTCATGGAAACAACCCTAGTGGGCCTGATCGCTCGCACGCTCGTCCTGGTTCTGCGCAAACTTGATGACCCGGCATAACCCCACAGCGATGCTGTAATCCACAACTCGCAGAGTCGCTGTGCAATGTCGACAGCTCGTCATCCATCAAAGCAAAGCTCACATGACACCTCCAATTTCCCGGATGCGACAGGACTCGGCACAATGATATCCGGACACGTTTTGGCGTGAGATTGAATCTCCGGATTTCTGATCGAATGCACTATAGTTTAAACGTAAGAGGTTAAATAGGTTTTACAACAACACTCAAAACGACGGCCGGTCGAGCGCCGGCCGCACGTGATTCTTCAGGATCTCGACGACTTCGGCGGCAGACGGACGGTTGTCCGGCTCGTAGTCGAGACAGCGGTACGCCAACGCACGAACTTCTTCCGGGCACGACGGGGAGAACGATGGCTTGGCTTGTTGCTGCGTCACAAGCTTCACCACGGCCATCCCGTCCAGCTTTCCATTCTTTCCAACGGCTTGGTCGGCATACGGGATCGCGCACGTGTCGAGTTCCGACAGCACGACGCCCAGAGAGTACACATCGGCACGATCGTTGTACTTCTTGGCCAGGAACACCTCTGGCGCGGCCCACAGAGCCGTCCCGACACCTGCAGTCATCGTTTCTTCGAGCTGACGCAGACGGGAAATGCCAAAGTCGCTCAACTTTGCCGTAAAGTTGTCATCAAGCAACACGTTCTTGGATTTGAGGTCGCGGTGGATGACCTTGGGGTTGAGCGAGTGGAGATACACCAGAGCTTGAGCAATGTCGATTGCAATCCCGACCTTTTCATGCTTCCATGCCAGCGACGCTTTGTTGCGCTGAAGGTACACTACCAATGTCAAGAGAACGGTGAGATCCAAAGAAGTCAAGACGAGAAAGACGGACCAAACAAGTCGCCGTGCTTCATGTACTCGGTCAGCGCGCACATGTTGCCGTCCGTGGGGTTCCAAGAAAACCCTCGAAAGTCTACGATATTCGGATGATGGAAGATCGCCATGAGCTTGATCTCGGCGACAAAGCACTCGATCTCCTTGGCGTCATTCTTGCGCTCTTCCAAGATCTGCTTGATTGCGACGTAATTCCCTTGACACTGGCCGAGCCAGACCTCGCCAAACGCTCCCTTGCTCAATTTCCGCGTGTAGTGAATGTCGGCGTAGTCCACCTTGGCTCGGAGAAGCGCAGGGTCGAGACGGAACGGCAAGAACGCGTTCTGTTTGGAGCGACTTTGGGGTTCGTATTCGGTGCCGCCGTCGCTGCTACGCATGATGTAAATGTCGCTTTCACCACGAGGCATTGCAAGAGATGGTGCTGGTCGATGGTGGAGCGGCAAGTTGATGGTGCGGTCGGCATCCATGTAGTTTGGGGGCACGTCGCCTTTCCGGCGACCGCCGGTCGGTCGTGGTCGTCGAGACCGGCAGTACAGGACCAAGATGACAACCGCGATGACCCCGATCACCGAGACAAGCGCGATGTTGAGAGCGAAGTTGCTACCTCCATCGAGTTGTCGGAGTCGTATGGCCATGCCGATCGATGAGGATTTCGTGGAATGCGTCCATGTCGTGACGCGGGTGGTGGGTCGAGCCGGCCATGTCACGGTCTTTGCAAGCCCGGACCGTCTCTTCATGTGAAATTGAACCAATCAGAGGGGGGTTTCGATCGCACATTTGCAAAAATTGCCCCGATTTTTCATCAAACTGTCGAAAATCGCGGTCGAATTTGTCAAAACCATGCCATGTGCAACGACGGCGACGCCACACTTGCGATCGACAGCTGCCAACACGACCCGCAACTCTCTGCCTGTGTGACGCGATAGCCTTCCACCCTACCATGGACGCTTCCAACCAACGCTTAAAAGAAAAGGCAAGCGGCCTTGGGATCCTACAATCACGACGTGGAATGACGACCACATATTCGCATCACGGGACTGTCTGGTGAACGAGGTTGAACAGGGAATACCCACGTGTGTGTATTCCAAGGGCCTCAAGCACGCGTCCATCCGAGAGCTTGGGTTAATGATTGCTGGCTTTCCTTTTCGCTCGGAGAAGTGGTCCCCATCACCCAACGGCGGCGCTGCGAACGATCGAACGCGCTCGTTCTTCCCATTCGCATGTTTTGAGAAAAATTATTGACTTCATATTCACATACGAAAAATGTCAAAAATTATAATGTACCAAAATCTCTTCGCACGACCAAAACGATTGCTACAATCTGCTACTCATCGTTTTCATGCAGCCATGCCGCGCACGTCCAACGCACTTGTCCACGATACAACCAACACCAAGTCGCTCTAGTGACATGGTCTCTCGTTTGATTGGTCCGTTTTTTTCGCTCTCCCAAGGAATTTTTCCTATTATTTTTTTGATTCGACAACAGCAGGCATTTGTCGAGATGTCATTGGGTAATGCATATCGTGACGAATGGCACACGTAATTGTCCGGCGATCCGGCCAAAGTGACGTCGGCGCCGTGGCCGCCGTGGCAAGCAGGATGGAATCCTTGGACGAGATGTTGGATAAAGTACTAATAAGAGGTACGCTCTAATGCTGGCCGGACGCGGTTCTTTAGGATCTCGACGACTTCGGCGGCAGACGGACGGTTGTCCGGCTCGTAGTCGAGACACTGGAACGCCAATGCGCGGACTGCTTGCGGGCACGACTCGGAGAACGTTGGCTTGGCTTTTTGCTGCGTCACAAGCTTCACCACGGCCATCCCGTCCAGCTTTCCATTCTTTCCAACGGCTTGGTCGGCATACGGGATCGCGCACGTGTCGAGTTCCGACAGCACGACACCCAGAGAGTACACATCGGCACGATCGTTGTACTTCTTGGCCAAGAACACCTCGGGCGCGGCCCACAGAGCCGTCCCGACACCTGCAGTCATCGTTTCTTCGAGCTGACGCAGACGGGAAATGCCAAAGTCGCTCAACTTTGCCGTGCAACGATCGTCCAACAGCACGTTCTTGGATTTGAGGTCGCGGTGGATGACCTTGGGGCTGAGCGAGTGGAGATACACCAGAGCTTGAGCAATGTCGATTGCAATTTGAAGCTTGTCGTGCTGCCACGTCAATGTTGCTTTTCGCTTCTGCAGGAACACTAAAAGACTGTCAAAATCGAAAAAAGAACAACCAAACAACATTCCGAGACAAACGTCGCAATAAAAGACACAAAACAAGCCGAGAGAAAACGTACCAAACAAGTCGCCGTTCTTCATGTACTCGGTCATGGCACACAAGTTGGCGTCCTTGGGGTTCCACGAGAACCCGAGAAAGTCCACGATGTTCGGGTGCTGGAAAGTCGCCATGAGCTTGATCTCGGCGACGAAGCACTCGATCTCCTTGGCGTCTGTCTTGCGCTCCTCGAGGATCTGCTTGATTGCGACGTAATTCCCTTGAAACTGACCGAGCCAGACTTCGCCAAACGCTCCCTTGCTCAATTTCCGCGTGTACTGGATGTCGGTGTAGTCCACCTTGGCCTTCAGTAGGGTCGCGTCCATCTTGAACGGCAAGGGGGCGGACATTTTGGCGGGGTTTGAAATATTTTGGTACGCATGGTTCCCATGGTAGTCGACGTCTTCGCTGTTGCGCATGATGTAAATGTCTTGTTCGTCGCGTTGTTTTCCATGATTGTGTTGATGGCCCATCATGGGCAGGTTGATCGTGCGGTTGTCCGCTTCCATGTACACGTCGCTGTCCTTGGGAATACCGGACGCTGCAATACCTTGCCGTTCACGGCGCAACCGCCTCGCTTCGCGGCGTTGCTTGGATTTGCGCTTGGAATGGCAGCATAGGCCCAAGATCACGAGGATAATCACACCCGTCGCTGTGCCAAGGACAATATTCAGCGTGTTGGAACCGCCGTCCTCGAGCTTGCGGAGGTATTGCGACTTCATGGACTCGGCCATGATCACTTGCGCTCGTGCGGACGAATGTTGCTGTCGGCTGCTGTCGAGGGGCCAGTTGTGGGCGGCTCAGGGGCGGGAGTGAGTAACTCCACCGCACGCCACCATACAAATTTCAAGTGACGACGAAATTGGTCCATTAAGTACGACATACACCCCCGCCTGGGTTGGTGTATGTTCCCGTTAAATCCGAATGGAAAGAGACGGAGTTGCAGAAACCGTGACGCGGACTTTAACGCGCGATCGTGCGTTAAACGACTCTACCGCTGTCGTCCCCTCGAACCAAGCGTACATGGAACGCATCCACACGATGCGCATTCGAATCGCCGCTCTTGCAGCGACGTTGTTCCCGCGGTGGATAGCAAGCACTTGCCGCCATGATTCGTCGACCGTGCCTGTCCACCGAATAATACACTGTGTACGTTTTAACAATGGATATAAACGCGCTTTTAGTTCACGCACTTGACCGCAAGTCGTGTGCCAAGCTTGGAACTTGCCGTGGAACGCAGCGCACATGTCGCCAGCGATCGCCCGCGCCGTCGGCTCACACGATGCCGACGATTGGATCGTATGTGGTGGTGCGGTGCCGTGGTAGCATTGTTCGAGACTGTACACCTCCTCCTCCAGGTACCTGCGCATCGTGCACCATCGCACGTACCGCGTTGACTGCGCGCACCCTCACTGGAGAGGTCTCTAGTGTGGACCTCGACAACGTACTGCAACCCGTGCTTGCCTCCCCGTGACCTGTGTGTGCGCTTCGCTTCAATGCAGAGTGCTGGGGAATGAGCAGGGACGAATGGCTACGTACGGTGCCCAAAAATAGCCAAACAGGAGCAAACCGTGCGCAGGCAATCTGTGCCGATGGCCACACGCACACGCCGTTGCAGCCTCTGCGTGCCCTTACCACGAGCTCACGCGTTCGATGGCACCCGCAGCATATCCATGTGTGCTGGACGTTGCAAATTCCAAACTGAGCGACTCAGTCACACTATTTCGGTTTTCTTTAATAGTGTGGACTCTTGTTTTTGTCGCTTCACGTATGCATCATACAAATGTTCAGTCATTTGACCGCCAGAATCGGACGCGGGTTTTGGCAGCTGCAAAGGGTGTATCTTTTGTCACGAATATCGCAAAACTTGCGGCAAGGTGCATGGCAACGTCCAAGCAGACTCGTGCGGCGGCGCCTCGGTCCAAGCATCATCATGTGAAGGATGTTCAATCAGAAATCACACTCACGTTTGAGAAGAAACCTCTTGGCATTGGGCTCGTTCCATCGACGCAGCTCTATGGTGCGTGGGAAGTCGGTCACGCCCCTGACGACCACCCGTCGCTTGAGATTGGCGACGTCTTGATGGCTGTGAATGGCGACGAGTCGGTGAATGCTATGGACTCACTTGCGTTCCGTGCGTACATGTCAAAACTCGCGGTACCTGTGTCAATCACGTTTCGAAAACCAAAGCTGCACGGCCACTGCGACTCGCACACGACTGCGACAGCACTCTTTCCTCAAAGTTTCGAGTACAACCAGTTCACTCGCGCATCCACAAGGCATGTTCGTGCTACCGCCGCTCAATGGAAGCAGGTACGCAATTTTTGGTTGCCGAATCCCTCACGCACTGGCCCATCTCGTTAGTCCGTTGCGCGCGACGTGGAAGCAGCTGCATTGCCGCTCGGTACAGCTCCAAATCCTTCCATCATCTCCCGCGATTATCGCGCAAATAATACATGTAGGGCGCGATGCTGCGGGGGACATCACCTTGACCATTCACGCATTGCCCGTGGGCGTCACGTTTGCCGCCAGTACGCGGAGCTATGGCAGCCTTGAAGTCCATTCCGTCGGCGATCTCGCAGAGTCTTCCTCGCCTTCTACACCATCCAACTCAACTTCAGCTGAATCAACCATCGATTCGCTCGTGCCCGGAGATGTGCTCATTGCAGTGAACGGTCGCCCAGAGGCAGCGTCGTGGACTTTGGCAGAGCTCATGTCGGAGTTGCAGGTATGGCCCGATCACGACACTCGCGATAAAATGGTGCGTCCAGGGGTCCGCGCTTCCATTCACCATGACGTTCCGTACTCCGGCGTTGAACGTTCGATATGTTCGTCAGATGGGTGCGAAAGCGTCTCCGCCGCCGCTGGCGTCCACATCGACGAGCCGGGCAATGTTTCCTCCTTCAAAAGAATACAAAGACCACGATGTCGTTGTTGGGTCGCCGCCCGCAAGCGACATGGCGTCGTCGCCGATCCAAAAAGACGAGTGGCACACCGTCCATGCCAAGCTGAAACAGAACAAGTGGCTCTCGTACTTTCAATCGTCTGTCATCCTCAAGTGCAACCACGTGCACGTGCTAACGGCTGCCCTGCCGCTGCACTTGCAGTGCCACAACTGGACTCTCCTGTACAGTTCTCAAGAGCACGGATTCAACTCGACCATGTTTTACCACCTCGTCCAAGATCGAGGCCCGACCATCGTCGCCATCAAGGACTCGACAGACCAAGTGTTTGGAGGTACGAGCCAGGACGCGTTTCCTGAAAAATTGGAGAGAGCTCGATGGGCAACCTGCGGCGGAAATTGTATCGGGACGAGAGATGGCACTTGCTCCTCACACGAGGCAAAAACGTCGTGCGAGGCTGTGGCGACAGAGAATGACTTGGCTTGCGCGGTGTTCGATGGCTGTGTGATTTTGTGTTTCTCCTGGGGGGGCGGGCTGCTGTTGTTGTGTGGTGTTGTGGTGGTGGCACTCGTTCCAATGGACCGACCGTTGCTTGGCCATGGGACCCAAAAGGATTGACGTTGTCTGCTACGTAGCATTCACGCCGTCGTCGCTCAAGCATTCAAAAAAGGTGTACGGGAACGGCCGAGCGTTTGTGTTTCAACACGCGTCCGTGTACGGATGGTCTGGCCTTGACAACAATTTTGTGTACGGGGGACCAAATGGGTCGCTCGTGTGGGGGGGCGGCGCGTCCGGGCTCGCGCTTTGCCTCCAGATCGACGAAGCAAGGGGATTCACGCAGGCTTGCGAAACGTATGACAACCCGGCGCTGACGCATCCCCATCAGTTTCAGTGCTGGGCCGTCGAGGTGTGGGGCTTCGAAGGTGTCAAGCTGTAAGCGTTGTAAAACCCCAGTCGGTGTTTTTGTTGGACTTTGCCATGGACAAGGAGTGTGACGGCGGTGGTGGCAGGAGGTATGACGTGCCGGGGTAACTTGGCCCCAACAACGGTGACCAGGCTCGAAACGCGAAGTGCGATCATGCACCAGGAGATCAGGCTTCATACTGTTGTGGCTGGGGGCAGCTGGTGTCAATCGTACATGTGCTTCCATCGCCAATTCTTCTATCCGCGACTCGATGGACCGCAATGGGCGAAGGAACGGCACGCGGGTTTGGAGGTGATGGCGGTGTGTATGTGGGTAAGGGAAATCGTTGAAGGCGGGGATGCAACCGTTGCGACGGGGTGCCAGGGATGGAGACGCGCAGCCCAGTTGTACAAGATATTCTCATGGACGAGGGGGTCCATGGACTGGTCGCGATGAGGAAGGCCGGCAAGAACACTTGACTGCCAGACCACAGATTGAATAAAGGTGTTGAGGCCCAAGTGGCGCGGTTGTTTCGGTAAACAAGCCCAAAGGTGGGCTGGAGCTGCTCGAGGTTGTGCCCCAGTAGGTCGAGACTAGCGGGCATGTCGGAAAGCACCACACCGAGGGAGAAGGTCGCAGCGTCGCCAGTGTGCACGTTCGAACACACGGCAACGTCCCCGTGCAGAGTGACGCCCCTCATGCGCGAGTATTCTCGGGCAATGATGCCTCTTGATGGAAGCATGAACTCAAGTCGAGACGGAAACGCGTGATGGAGTTCAATGGCGTTGGAACTGTCCCAACTCGGAGCCGTCATTGCGCTCGTGACTCGAATCAAGTACCGATCGTTTGACCACACGGTCTTTCCAGGCAGCTTACGAGTGCGCAGCTACGTCGTCGACTTCATTCGATCACGTCCTTTTCCACGACTCGACGATAGCTCCTTTGTTGGACGCATTTTTCAAACTACATCCACAGATCGAAGGGGAAGTCCGATGCCCGCGTACCTCTTCGCTTCGCTAACGTTTTACGTATCAGGGCTTGCTTCCATGCGGAATATGAATGCGCCACGTGGATCAGTCCAGAGAAGAAGGGGTGACTTTCGTGTATAGGCATCCATGTTGGGCAGCTCGCCCCCAATCGATGCTACCCACTCGCACACTCCATGCGCAGCTGGGGCTCGCCGTCAGCACCGACGTCACTGCCCTATTTTTCCACACAATCCCGTGGAATTCTGGCGTTCAAACCGTTATCCAACCTTTGTCAGCACGCCGCCACAGTCTCCTCGATGTGTTCTGCTCTGAATGCACCGTCCATGCATGTTGCTACGAACTTCATGTCTCCCCGTAGGGTGCGCATCTCCATGGAATATGACGGTGTGTGGTTATCCCGAGCGATTTGCAGTAGCCCCCTTGCTTTCGAGAGAGGACTACCACCGTCGCCTCGCCCCTCTGCCGTGAAAGCACAGGCAATCAGTCGACAACGAGTGTTGTTGAGGCCGATGCCTGAGGCACGTGGGCAGCGTCATGAGAGCAGGATGCACTGAAAGTTGATCATGTGGTCAAATTTGAGCAAAGCGACAGCCCTCTCTCTACACTCGAGCCAAGCGATTGCTTCGGCAAACTTGAATCTGCGTACTCTAATGGATGGCAGAATTCCTCAGACGACGAGGGCCTCCACCTGGTCCCTGCCCCCTAATTCCCCCGCCATGCCGACGCCTAGCGCCGATTCGTTGCTCTGTTGGTGCGAACGGTGCTTGCGTCGTGCCAGGGGGGCTGACCTTCTACACCGTTCGTGTAATCGTTCAAATATGGAAATGCGCGACACATCATTTTGGTCCGCGCCACATTCCATTCCCATTCCAACGAGGACGATCCGGTGAAAAAGAAAAGGCGCATTAGTCCAATTGCTCGAATCGGCGACGTGTGGCGCCTGGGGCATCCCCTACCAGCTGCGTCCAACATAGAGCATCCGTCAGGTGTGATCCAAAGTTTGGCCCACAGCCTCCCCGCGTCTCGGCGCAACACCAGCAAGGTTGCGCCCATCCTTTCAAGCTCTTGACGGCGTGGCGCTTGCTTCCATCCTGACCCAGCGATTACACCGAGGTACACATTACGAACGCTGCTTCGGTTAGATGGGTGCCGTTGACGAATCTGACTTAACCGGATTCTGAATATCGAACCAGGGCGACAGGCATCGCAATATGGCACCAACATGCAAAACTTGCAAATGTTCGATTCGGAGGGGGCTTTCGTCAAGTGAAAACATACATTCTCTAGTCGACCGTGAGATAATCCGTTGGATGATTGCGGATTGCGCAATCACGACCGTTGATTTGGATGGGTGGGTGGTTCTGAATGATATGGATGCAACTCGTCAAGGTGCGCACACGCACTTAATATATTTTCACTTGATAATCGTAAGGGGCACCATTGTTTTCATTATTATCATGGTCGCTGAATTGCAACTTGTTTGGACATACGTTTAAAACCAGAGAATGTCCCTAGCTGAATCGGAGGCCATGCCCTGTAGAGAGCGCCAGCACGACGAGCGACCCCCTACCGTACGTGACCGTCCATTCATTTTCTCACCATCTGGCGCTACATCCATCGCCCAGACGGCCGTGAATCGCACTTTCACGAATGATTCCGCTGTTGTGGCTTAAGTACGTATCCGAAAAGTACGAACAGTTGTGGTTGTAAATTCCTGTCGCGGTGGCTTTTGAAGTGGGCCGTGGCAGCCCAGGGACCCCAACAAGCATTTACCTCTGTGCATCTGGCCGCTTCCAACAACTCAATCAAGTCCCTTGGCTTATCTTCCGACGACAACGGCCTCAGCGCATTGACAATGTTGAGCCTGTCTACGTCTTCTTGAACTACGGGACGGCGGCACATGCAAATCGGCAACCAAATCGAACGCGACGCTATTCCAGCACGTGTGGGACTTATAAACGGCCCACGATCGACGGTGTACCATTGCTCTTTCCCACGGTCCGCAAGAGGAGTAGTTACAGTGGAATTCAAAAGGTTTCCAGTGTTTTCACGTTCGGACTCGTCGATGGTGCCCAACGAAGTGTGCACAAGACGTGGCGTCCACCGCTACGTCAGGCCCTCTTGTGGTGAGGCCCCTTCGACGTGCGCCATCGGCCGCGCTACAATCCATGGCACAACATGTCCCCCTGATAGGTGACCCGCACCCGATCTGCTTGGAGCTGCAAGCTCCACCCGCAGCATGCCAGCACGACCACCCCAAGACCACCCCGGTGCTAACAACTGCTCCATCTATCGCTCGCCTAGCCCCGCTCCACCTCCCAGGCGGCCATACAAACCCGCTGTGACCGCCTTCTCCAAGATCGTCACCCCCCCCATGTGCGTGGCTCCAATATACTCAGATTACTTCAAGGAGCACAAGGTGAGACGGTGAACGTACGTGGCAAATGTCAGCGCACACAAGAGTCTTGTATGCAAGGTACATTTAAAACGTACAATGTACGAACTGTAGATGGGACCAGGAACACCCAGGTGGCTGTGACTCGCACCAACTGCCGCCCTGCGGCCGAGAGCCTGGTCGGGCGTGTGACTTGGCATTAGTATGGTGGCCCTGCCGCGCTGGTCGACCAGGCGGGTTGGCCACACCAGCAGGGGGTCCCGAGCTCGGATCTAGCGACGGCATTTGAGAACTTACTTTCACCTGGTCAAGATGAAAGTCACTGTCGCGTTGTCGTTTATGGCCGCCGTCGTGCAGGCCAAGGTGTCGGTGCACGTCCGTCGCGAGTTAGAAGTGAAGGAATCGGTCGGCGCGATCGTGTTTCTCAACACAAACGTGAATGTTGAAAAGCTCGCGTTCACGGAAGGCACGAGCCACAAGGAAACAGTGTTCAACGCGCTGAGTGCCGAGGCATCGACGTTCGAGTCGACGATCCAGTCGCTTTTGCCCGCGTCGGCGGCCAGGATCGAATACAACTCGTGGATCGCGTCCGCTACGTTCATGGACGGGCTGACCAAGCAAGATATCGAGGTACTGGCGAAGAGCCCCAAGGTGCGCAAGATTACAGGCCGCTTCACAACCCATCTCGACACCCCCATCGTCGACGAAAAGGCGATCACGGCGACGGAAGGCGTCAACCAGTGGGGCGTTGAGACCGTCGGCGCGCCTTCGATCTGGAAGTACTTCACTGGGAAGGGCGTCGTTGTCGGCTCCATCGACACCGGTGCCGAGTACCGCCACGAAGCTATTAAGAACAACTGGCGTTCGAACAAGGGATGGTTCAACCCGTACAACGGCACCGCCTATGAATTGCCCATCGATTCGGCCCAGCACGGCACCCACACGATCGGTACGATTGTGGGCAAGAACGGCATTGGGGTCGCTCCCGACGCCCAGTGGATCTCATGCATGGGCTTGTACGTGAACACTGGGACCGACGTTGCCCTTGCCAAGTGCGCTGAATTCATGGTGTGCCCTACTCGCCTGGACGGTACCCGTCCCGAATGCAAGCTCGGCGCCGACGTCATCAACAACTCGTGGGGAAGCCAAGGCGACTACGACGACTTTTACGAGGCCTCCGTCACGGCTTGGCGCGCGGCCGGCATCACTCCCATTTTCTCCAACGGCAACGCCGGCCCCAAGTGCCAGACAACGGGCCTCCCCGGCGGGTACACCCGTGTCATCTCGGTCGGTGCCATTGGTTCGTACACGGACGAGCCGAACAAGTTGGCGTTTTTCAGCTCCAAGGGTCCGTCGGTCGCCAAGCACGTGAATGGCACAGCTGTGACTCTGATCAAGCCCGACATTTCCGCTCCTGGTTTCTTTACGCTTTCTGCCGACGCCAAGAACTTGACAGGGTACATGAAGATGGCCGGTACGTCCATGGCTGGCCCCCATGTCGCCGGTGTCGTCGCCTTGATGAAGAGCGCCCAGTCGGATTTGACCTACGACGAAATCTACAGCTACTTGACCAAGAC
>NW_008580166.1:859123-863507 GCF_000520115.1 Aphanomyces invadans
CATTGCGGCGTGGGAATCAATAAATGAAGACACGATCAGGAAGTCGTTCATGAAAGCCTTGCCCACTGTGGCATTAGAAAGTAGGGAGTCATGCGTCAGCTACACCTTTTCCCGGCCAAAATGGTCACACTGGCAATCAATGTGGTTCGTTGAGCCGAACTCACTCGGACCATGGTGATATCTCGCGGCTTCGTGCAATCAAAGTGGTTTAACGCACAATCGATGTAGCTCACCTCTAAAAATATATATGCTATAAATTTTATGAGTTCATGTTGGCGCGCGCGCGAAATGCAATTGAGCGCGTGTGCGGTCACTTGTCAATATGCCGACGACCCAAGAGAAGGAGTGACTCCTCGATTCCTTCCATGGCTTTGACGATTGGAAAACCGTTGCCAAAAACAACGGCATCGCCATGACTACAGCAAGGCACATCATTAAGACAAACCGAACGACATCTCTTCCGCGTGGCGGGGGCAGGCCATCACGGACTGTTGTGACAACGGCGATATTGCAGGCATTAGAGGTGCATCTCAACCAATGTTGTACACTGACTGTATCTGAACTTCAATCACTCATTTTGATTGAGTTCAATGTCGCCGTGTCAACGTCAACGATTGCGAGAAAGCTCGACGGCATACTTTACACGATCAAGAATACGCGCATCGAGCCGGCTGCGTGCAACAACGAAGTCAACAAGGCAAAGCGAAAGGCTTTTTGCGGACAATATTCTCCAACATATTGCTGGCACTCGCCGAGCGCTCCCTGCCCAGTGCATCGCGCTGCACCAAGCAGCAGCCGATGGCTCGAACCGACGCGTCGCAGACCACGAAGAACGGTCTGGAATAGTCTGGCAAAGCCAGAATCGGAGCCGATGTGAGGCTCGTTCGGCATCCTTGCCGAGCAAGCGAGTCATGGGGCAAGCCAGGTCGGCGAAATTCGCCGAGAACTTGTGTAAGTAGGTCCTGAGGCCCATCCAACTGCGGAGTTCTGGCACAGAACTTGGCGCTGGCCAAGACTTGATGACGTCCAACTTGGACGGATCGGCGCGACATCCTTTGATACCGACGTAGTCACCGAGCACAGGGATTTCAGGGACCCCGAAGAGACACTTCGACAGGTTGGCAAAGAGACCAGCGTCTCGAAGTGCTTGGAACACCTGTCGAAGGTGTGACCGGTGAATCTCCACATCCGAGGAAGTCGCGGTCGCGCGACTGTGGATGTACACGTCGTCGAAATACGACGGAGCGAACTCGCGGAGCGGTCGGAGTTTCTCCGTGACGGCGCGATTGAAAGTGGCAGGGGCGTTCTTCAGCCCCTGGGGCATCACCAACCACTCCCAGAGCATACCGCTGGGGGTGGAGACGACCGATTTCTCGATATCTCGGACGTTCATCAGGATCTGATAGAACCCGTCCCGAAGGTCGATGGTGCTGAAGATGGTCGACTGTCCCATGGAGTCAATGATGACGCCCTTGCGTGGGATCGGCGTTTGCGCCGGAATAGTGGCCGCATTCAGCTTGTTGTAAGCATGAACAATGCGCCAATCCCCACTGCCCTTCTTCACACAGAAGGTTGGACTCGAGTGCGGGGACTTGCTTTCCCGCATGTGCCAGCCTTCTTGCGGGCGCCAACTCATGGGTGTTCGGGATGAGTGCAATACTGACGTTGTCAGCTCCGCGCAGCACGCGGACAAAGCTGAGATAGCTCATTTCCGGGAGCTTGACGATCTCAGCGGCTGTTCGTGGCAATTCGGTCAAGTCGCAGACCGAAAGAACAAAGGCGTTGGTGTCACGCCGATGGGCAGTGGTTCGTCCCACATCATCGCCAATCGTGGCGGCATCGCCGAACGCGGCGGATTCCGTGGCAAACCTCGTGGCCGAAGGGCAGGACGCGCGACAAACTGCGTAGCTGGCCCATGCAAGGGAGTGAGCTCATTACTCATCACTCCCAGGTCGGACGGAGGGTTGGTCAGAGCGGCCTTGTGTATCGTCTGGATCCCCAGTCGATCCATGATTGGCGTGCCTTCAACCACCGCATGCAAAGGATGAGATCCCATCGGTCATCCTAGTCGATGACATAGAAGGACTCAGTGGAGGCAAAGCTCTCCACGACAGTGGCGAGAGCCACGACGACCTTGGGCGAGGTGACAACTTGGCCGTCGGCCATCTTTACGCGCACAACGGAGTGCGCGGGAGCACGCTGGACTGCACCATCGTTTATCGAACGATTCTCTTGAATCAAATCGCGTCGGGTATAGTTCTCTGACGCCCCGCAATCTACCAAGACGCGGAACAGGCGGTCGTATCCAGGGATACGGCTGCTGAAAGACAGCATGCGAGAAGGCTGTCTTCCGATTTGACACAGTACCAACGTGTCCGAGGCAGGATCTGCCGACCGTGCTATGCCGCCACGATCAAATGGCAGACCCTTGGATGCCTCAGTAGGGCGCTTCGCGCCTACTGAGGACTCCCATTTCCCTGTCCGCGAGGATGCTCGCGTCTCGTGCGCGCGTGAGAATGGGCGGTAATGCGCGAAGAGCCAGCGGCAGGGAAAGACGGCACCGCGCGCCGAAGGTCGAGGGAGTCGCCGAGGTTGGCGACACTCGCGGGAGAAATGGCCAGGCCGTTTGCAGTTTTAGCAACGACGGTCCCTGCCACACTGCAGGATGGCAGACACTTCCTTGTCGGAAGAGTCGCGGACCTTCACCCCGCGTGCCTGGGTAACCGAGAAGTTTTCGGCGAGGGCGATGCGGACAGCGTCTTCGAACGTTGAAGGATACGTCCGGAATAGCTGCGTCCGCGCAGCGGAGTCGTTCATACCATTCATGAAAATGGTCGCCTTGGTGTCTTCCGATAGTGACGACTTCTTCGTCACGCAGGAGGCAAGGAAGCGGAGGTCGTGGACATACTCGCGAATCGAAAGCTTGCCTTGTTTCGCGGAGAGGTACTCCACACGGAAGCGAAAGTCGCTATTGGCGGGTAGGAAAGCCGCCTTGAGGTTGTCGACGAAATCGTCCAAGGATTCGAACGAGAAATCCTCCTCTCACGTAAGACCCCAGGCCCAGTCTTCAGCGTGTCCTGTCAGATGTGTTATGGCAAAGGACACGCGGATACCATCGTCGTCGATGTTCAAAGCATCCGTGGCCTTGGTCACTTGCTGAACCTAACGCAAGAGTTGCTGGGAGGGAAGACCTCCGTACTTGGGGACATCAAGCTTGATCGTTCGGCGCTTGGTTGCCGAGGCAGGCTGCGCAGATTGCGCAGCGAGGTGGGTTGTCGTGTGATGGAGGGTTTCCTCCAAGGCACGGCCTTGAGCTCAGCGATTTCTTGATGCGCAGCATCACGTTCAGCAGTCACGGACTGCAAGTGAGCGGCAATGTCTTGTCGAGCATTCTCACCATGACGAGCGAAGCTCTCCACCAAGTAGACTTGCGCTGGCGGCGCCAGCGTGTTGATGAGGCTCCACGCATCTTGTTCGCCGAGGGCGGAGCACATGTGACCGATCGTCACAAGATGGGCTTCAGAGAACTGGGCAGAGGACATTGCGCGTAGGTCGATGGACGAATTAGAGTGCTACCAGGTGTAATGGGGCTCAACAGAGGAAGGTTGTGTTGAACAGAGCAAAATGTTAACTGAAAAGATAGCTACCACTAAACTAGTCTCCATGGTGCGGTGCCTACGCACCAGTCATGTACGGTGTACCTTATATAGGTTTAGACATGCTTATAGGTTCGGACCCTAGAATAAACTAATGAAAAAATGTATTAACGCTTACACGAAATACTTCGCGCGTATAATACCTCTTACAATACACATATACTCCAGCAATACATAAAAGGAAGCTGCATATGGTCCATCGAGACCAACAATGGTGTCATGGATCATGACCGTTCTGACAAGAAATCACACCACCAATATCATGGCGTATGATTGATAGAAATAAATGCAATTTATGTACTTATTCAAATCAAAAGTGGTTTGCTTTGGCGAAGAAGGGTCAGTATCGCTGTTACGGACTTGGAGCGACCGTACTTCGAGTAGATTGGGTCGATGGCCGTGTCGCTAGTTACGCTTTATGGTTGAAATAGCACCGGAAGTCCTCAGGGGTCACATCCAGCAATTTCGTCTCGGTGAAGTTAGGGTCGTTGAGCTCCTCGGTGCGTCCCAAGAACTCCATGAAGCGCTTGAGCTCCATCGGGTATACTTTGTTTGCTCGATCCATTTGCGGTGTGTTTGTGTGATATTGCATAGGAATGATTGAGCAGTTTTATCACACTGTGAATCACACATCAGTGTGATAAAAACCCCACTGGAGAATCCCAGTGGTTCAGAAATTGACCTCATTTTCAGCCAATCATTTCCAAATCAATGCTATGTGCGAGACT
>NW_008580166.1:866307-867278 GCF_000520115.1 Aphanomyces invadans
GTAGATAAATATAATCTTCAAGTTTGCATGCATTATTCACGCATTTAACCTCTCGTCTTCGTCATCCTCCAGAACTCTATTTACCTTGGTATTGAATATTTTGTATCTGAATCCACGAAATTGGAATTACTTGAATTTTGTATGTCCAAACCTATATACATTATCCGAAAGGCATAGCGTACGGATAATTGACCCGTGACTGTCCAAACCTATATAAGGTCCACGGTAATACGAATGGTTGTGCTGCGAGGGGCTCGCAGCACCAGTGAATCAAAACCAGCAGCCGGTGGCTGGCTTGATGGGCGAGGTCTGGCACACCAAGTGTCATGTGACCTTTCGACATCCGGATGTCCCGTTACAGGTCGTGACAGACGGGATATTGACGACGATTGAATATCCATCCCAACAATCGGTCAAACAATCCTGTACTTGTTGCACCTCATTTGACAATGTACATTTCTATGTTGTCATGTCGATGATCTAGATCGTCCCGACATGAATTACAGTGGTGCCTCCATTATTGCAACAAGACACAGTCAATATCCTCCGAGAACTAAAAAACTCATTTCGAGCAGTATGATTTGAAATTCAAACTTGTACCGCGACGAAAGAAATGCCATCGGCTGGAAGAAGATTGACGCTCCAACAGAAGGAGACACTGCGTGACATGTACAGAGCTCAGAAGCAAATAGAAATGAACTTAGGTCAAATGTGTAACTGAGCAAATCAACAAGTTGGTTTCTCGGTTCATATAGTCAGAACACCAGGTTCTGTCAAGATCATCCCCACTGCCCTGTCCATCAGGTCGCAGGATGGTCCTGCAACAGTAGGAGGTTTTTTGTGCCTTCTATAGGCTTTTTCCTCATGTCGCAGTCAGTTGCAGCGATGGCCACGTCACATCATTAGGATGTCGTGACCTCATATGGCCAGTTGGCCTACACTGACGGATGGGCTTTGCCCACCGTTCACTT
>NW_008580166.1:876571-877089 GCF_000520115.1 Aphanomyces invadans
TATTACGAGAACCCCGATCTCCTCAACTCCGTGTTTTCACTTCGATACCTGCCCCTCCAACTCATAAGAGTACAATAGCTCGCATTCCTGGATGACGATTGCAATCTTTTCCGAATGGATCATGAAACTGAATGACGAGACGGCAAGACAAAACTGCCATGTTTTAATGCTTCTGGATAATGCCTCGTCGTACCAAGCCGTCCGGGCAGATATCAGCAATGTAATTGTGCTCATGTTGCCACCGAACACGACGTCTGTACTACAACCAATGGATGCTGTTATTATTGCCACGCTCAAAAACTACTACCCACGACGGACCACCAGAGAAATAATCTATACGCTGTCGATGTGTTGCAAGCAATGTTGTGGTCATCTGAGGCATGGGATGAGGTGTCAACCTCGACGATTCGTAATTGTTGGGCTCATACTGGTATCTTACCTCGTATGTCGCTCATCAGGGCACTTGAAAGCCTTCGAATTGGCTCTGCACTGTCGATTGATGTCTTGATCAGCTAAAT
>NW_008580166.1:890302-891301 GCF_000520115.1 Aphanomyces invadans
CGGTGGACGATTTGGAATAAAAATACAACACGAACAGTCAACTTGGACGATCGTGAGAAATATTTCCACTCGGTGGACGATCTTGAGAAATACCCTTTCAGGTTATAATATAAAACCCGATTTTATGAGGTCGAACAAAATCGGGTTTTTTCGGAATATCGGTTTTAATAGGATGCGAACTGCGCTCCTGGTTGAGAGGTGGGCAATTGGCAGTTTCCATTGCACTTGTCATCATGCCCGACATCATTGTGCTGGAGGAGGCCATCGCCATCGACATCGAAAGCAACATCGCCGACGACAGCAATGTCAACGCAGATCCAAGGTCCAACGCAGGCGGTGATCCATTGAACGGCAATGGCAATGCCGATGCTGCTTCAGGAGGGCAAAAACGTGGTCGGCAAGGCAGTGAACTATGGAGTTTCTACACCGACGACGTTAACCCGCACCAGCACAAATCGGCCCTCTGTAAGCACTGTCGCATGCTCGTGAATAAAACCATGGTTTTTATAGTCGGGAATCGGGTTTAAATTATTAATACCTAACACCCGATTTTTACCACCCCTGGTTAAACAAACCCGGTACTTCTGCAGCTATGTATGTTGTGATTTGAGTACAAAGTATTTTCAGAATAATGGCTTGCCCAGGCCAACCAAGGTACTGACTACGTACCATGTAATGCACTACCATGACCATTGTTGATCTCGAAGGACTCCTCTAGGACTGTCAAGTCAGACATGCCCGACCGTTCAGGCCATGGCGACACTATCACAAGGCAAGGCTATATCGCCATGGCAGTTGGCGGTCGAGCAATGTGAGGTCGTGCCCCACATGATGATACTACGAGGACGGCCGACTTGCCATGGCCGTGGGAGGTCGGGGTCACTACCAAGGTGTGTTGCAATTGTGAGTCGTGATTCTTGTCACACCAGTTTTGCTCACGAACACACCGATTTTGCTGACGCACACACCAAATCCTCAAAAACTGCTGTGAAGTGTCCA
>NW_008580166.1:907186-911822 GCF_000520115.1 Aphanomyces invadans
CTCATCAGCAAATACTATGTGTTTATCAGCATAATCGGTGTGACCGTCAGCAAAGCTGGTGTGTGCGTCAGCAAAACCGGTGTGTTCGTCAGCAAAACTGGTGTGGCAAAATATTCTCCTCTTGCAATTGTCGCCATTGCCTACTGTAGCCATGACAACATTAAGACAAATCGATCAAACTGCATTAATAAACGCATGTTGACACTACACCTTTTCCCGGCCAAAATGGTTACACTGGCAGTCAATGTGGTTCATTGAGCCGAACTTGCTTGGACTGTTGTGGCAATTTGGAAATTTAGTGCAATCAAAGTGGTGTTATGTGCAATCAAAGTGGCGCAAATTTAATAAACATCACATAAATGCATTATATTATTTCAGTTACATTCCGAACTGCATGTCCTCCATTCGGTTTGCAGGCAGCCTCGACGAAACGGAGTGAGTGCCAGCAATATGTTGGAGAATATTGTCCGCTAAAAGCCTTTCGCTTTGCCTTGTTGACTTCGTTGTTGCACGCAGCCGGCTCGTTGCGCGTATTCTTGATCGTGTAAAGCATGCCGTCGAGCTTTCTCGCAATCGTTGACGTTGACACGGCGACATTGAACTCAATCAAAATGAGAGATTGAAGTTCAGTTAGAGTCAGTGTAGAACATTGGTTGAGATGCACCTCTAATGCCTGCAATATCGCCGTTGTCACAACAGTCCGCCTTCTTCGTTGGCTGGCATTCACAGTTCCAAAGTGCCTACATTTCTTTTAGCTTGGGCATCGAAAGTATTTAGGTAGTCCCTCCTTGGCATTTGGTTTGGTGGTGGTGAACTGTGTACAGTCGCCAAGATGGACCTCCTTCTGTCCCACAAATAATGCGCGAGTTGAAGAGGGTGTACATGGCTGACACCTAAATTTTATAGATAAATTCAGGCTGTGCGTATGCTTCCTCAATTCGGGAATCGACACCTCTGATTGGATCATTGCACAGAGCGCGCTAAGAGCTTCCTGTGACAGTAAGTATGAGCACGAATCTCAAAGACGCGAGTCAATTTTGGCGAGTTAAAGGCAGCAGACAAACTTACATAAGAAATGACACACATTCAAAATGTCATCAACACTTCCAGACCTGTCGAACGAGGAGCGCGAAGCCATCCTTCGGGATGTCCTGCTCCAAAGCAACAACAGTTTTCCCACCCGGCTGCCTAAAGGCACAAGTCAGTCTCTGGTTGCAAAATACCAGTGCCACGTGCCTACAGTACAATACGCCGAATCATTGCTTTGGCCAAGGCCCAAGGCGTCTCTCATGACAGCATGAAAATGTCTGGAGCAAACAAAACGCAAGGCAAAGTAGGCAGAAAACTGTCATACACTGCTGAGCAAGTTAATGCCAAGCTGCAGGTGCCTCTTGCACAACAAACAACGGTTCGTTCAATCTCTGAAAACACTGGTATGACGGAGTTTGCGACTTCATCGAAGGACTCATATAATAGAAATGAGTCGTGGTTCATTGCAAACTCGGTTTGTTCCTTGCCCACTCCAATGCGATACGTCCAGTGTAAACAGACGCTAACAAGTACTGTCGCCTCAAGTTTGCTATGACAATGGTAAAGACTGATATGCATCTGGACGAGAAATGGTATTATCTTACAAACACCACAAGTAAGTATACCTCGTTCCTGAGGTGCGCGAACCACAACCACCATGTAAAAGCAAAATGTACATTACAAGAGTTGTGTTCCTTAGCGCTGTTGCACGCTAAGGTACATCGACGAAACCAGCACAAGGTGGGACGTCAAGACAAGATAGGCGTTTGGCCGTTCGTCGAGTTGATGCCCACCAACACGTCAGAGTCAACCGCCCGCCCGGCTGGTACCTACGAAACCAAGTCAATGACGATTACTAGAAATGCGTATCGTACCTTCTTCTCTTCTCGAGAAAGTCCTACCCTCGATAGCGGCAAATGGCCAAACGCCTCAAGATGGTGGTGCTGCAACGCGACAATGCCCGGGCTCACGTCACCCCCATGGACGAGCCACTCAAGGCCGCCTTTGACGAATACGGCACCAAAGGTTGGACCTTTTCACTGGCTCTACAGCCGCCAAATTCCCCGGACACCAACATCTTGGACCTTGGCTTCTTTGCCGCGATCCAGTCCCTACAACAAAAGAAGTTAGCCAGGTCGATTGATGAGCTCGTTGCAAACGGCGGCCAAGCATTTGACGATTACGCCATGGAGAGTTTGGTCCGGACCTTCCTTTGGTGCAGGCCTGCCTTGTGGAGACCATGCGGCTCTTTGGTGACAATACCAACAAGTTGCCCCACAAGGGAAAAGAAGTACTCGCCCGCAAAGGAAACTTCCTCAAAACGTGCAGTGTCCACCGGATGCGTACGACACTTGCACTTGCAAGGAGAAGCTGGCCGCACAGCATGGAGCAGCCATGGAGCGAGCTGTGTCGGCGGAGGCCTCTTCGACCTCCGCCGAAAGTGCCTCGACGAGCTAGCCCGAGAGCTCGAATGTATTGCCCTAAGCGACAGGGAGGTGAGGACGATATCATCTCTGCAATCAATATGCATAGAGATGGACATTGATCAATAAGAACCTACAAGAGTGTGTGGTGTGGGTATTGCGTGAAGGTGTAAGGCTCGGTAGCAGGGTTCTCGAGGTTAACCCACCTCCTGAATCGAATGGCGAATGGCACTGTCTAAAATGGCTCATTTCGACTTTTGATTGGTTCTGAGACAAGCTGTATCGTTAACTCTTTTTAAAGCTTACACCAAGACATCAGTATAATGTCTTGAAGAGGCTGTATTTTTATTCGAGGAAGATTACGTCATTTTTCTCAGTCGCGCAATTTATATGGGACAGGAAGTACAGACAACGACAAAATTTATGGGACATCTCTTCTTCGAATTCGTCAAACTAACGAAGGATGATTGGCTGAAGCACTTCGAAATTCGGGAAAATTGCAGCCAACAACTTCCTTGCTTTTCTCAATTTCAATGACTCCAGTAATTTAAATGAATGGTTGTTCATGCGCTTCGATGTATCAATTTCAATCACTCCAGCAATTTAAATGAATGGTTGTTCATGCGCTTCGATGTACAAGCGCTTGGCAAGACAGCGAAATGGTTAAACGAGTGAGTTCATATAAGTGAGCCCCGGATTCTAGGCCTGAGCTCGTCAAGTTTTTTCCAGGAATTTATAAAAGTTCGGACAAATCATCGTTAGGCAGCTGGTACTTTTCGACAAGATTGACCGATTACCACGGATTTTTATGAGCTGCGCGAAGGTCGCTTCAGTGACGTTCTCGAAACCAAAGCAACGAGTGCACAACGCCCGACACCGCACCAGAATTCCTCCCCCTCTTGATCTCAGCAACTTTCACACCTGCCGACGAGGTATGCTGCCCCCAAAGAATTCCCGTTCCTGTTCTCATGCGTCCATACAGCGCCTCCGCGTGGCATACGAATGAATCGTACACGTTGCAGGTCGACTTGACCGCATCCCCGCACTTATCGATCACGGCAACGACTGAGTACGGCTACCTCGCGCATTGACGACGCTCAGATAGCTCATCGTGTACGAGCATACGATGCATTCAGACGGCGTTGATCTGCGATGCTCCGGCGTTTCCCCATCGAGGGATTACGCTGGACACGAACCGCAATTTCTACTCGATTGGCTCGATGAAGCTCATGCTGTACGGGTTGGGATGAACAAGTAGAAACTTTTCGCTGGTATTTCATCGACACCATCAGCCCCCCTATCGAAATCATCGGTTATACCCTGCGATTGTACCGGTGCATCTGCATTGTTTGAGAGCCAAAGTGTAGCCGAACCCTGACTAACGACGTAAGAAGCGTACAACGCCAGGCAGGTCTACACCCAAGCCGACATTCGCTAGCTCGTGCAGAATGTTACGCGTTTTCTAACATTGGGGAGCCCACTGAGGCGGACACAGCACAAATGCGCGGATGCCGAGTGATTCCACAGTCGATGCCCCAGCGCACGTCGGGGAAGGGTGGCAATGGGGACCAGAAGCCGGATTGGGCGACCTTGTCGTATACTTTGACCATATGCCTTGGCAAGCGGCGTGCGTGCAGCACCCGTGTAGCCAACTGAACCCCACGAACCCGGAGATTTACTCCATTCTAGACACGTAAGGACGTAGCTAACAGATATGCCACACGCCCTGGGGTAGAAACCCCGAAATGATCGGAGTCGCCACGTATGACGTAGGCCTTGAGAAATGCTATCACGTAGTACATGCCCGCGAATTTAGAATGTTTTCGCGCCATGTAGGAGTCTTAACCAATCGACACATCGCAGGTCTAAAAATTCATTTCGATTGGTTTGTTCATTGACAGCTGCAAATTTCTTCGGTTCACCCTTAAATTTTGTCGTATTCAGTACTATCATGCGTACCAGGTGGTTCAAGCCATCCCATTTTTCTGTTGTTGCTGGTGACATGTTTCCGCAGCCATTAGAAGGTGTCTCATAAAGAAATTGGAACTGCAATTGAAATACGTGGGTTTCCATTGAGTCACGAAATCAAAAACGCAAGGTATTCCAAAGACATGCAGGCTTGCACTGAAGGAGACTGATATACACGAAACAAGTACGCCACTGCCGATCAACAATGTTATTTC
>NW_008580166.1:917442-918050 GCF_000520115.1 Aphanomyces invadans
CAGGGATCGGATTCTGGAATTTGGTTTGTTGGTCAATTTCCTATAGACCATACAAAACAGCATAGAAAACGGATATCATTTGATCTATTTATCGAGCTTGGGCGGTTCGATGCTGTCGGGGGCTGTTAATTCAGGTCATGATCATAACATTGGTAGAATGCGCAATACCTAGAGTGATGAACGATTCATCAGCTAATATGGGCAGGAACTTTGTATTTGAGACGGAGACTTATTGAACGAAATGCCCTGAGTGACAACGAAACGACGGACGATGTGATGGCTGAGATAGGACTCGATCCAATGCGATTAGATGATGGCAAGTAAGTACATACCGATGCATTGTGTGAAGTTGGTGGGCTCGTATCCATACACAAGTTATTCCAATACATGATACACAACCTCACGCGGAGGCCTGCCTGCGGCACTGCACATGCTTTGCATCCGTACAAAGAGGTGTTGTCCGCTGGTTCAGAGCGACCGCATCTTTCTCTCGCGCAACTGCAGTTTCCTGGCTGGCACTTTCCAGATCGACAGCGCCGCCTTGAATGCCTACTTTGGACGAACTTTGCCCGCCATGGAGCCTCGCATCGCCGTACACATACACAGAT
>NW_008580166.1:918150-919401 GCF_000520115.1 Aphanomyces invadans
TTGGGCACGATCCGAATAACATTTATCCGTACAAAGCAGGAATGGCCAAAAGCAGGAACAATTTTTCACAGACCAGGCTCTTAAGAACAGCGACGTACGAGTGCAGGTTCGGCATATACGTACATGTACAGTACATGACTTCCGACGTCTAACAGACAAATTTTGACCAGGGGATTGGACGACCGACAACAGGAAGTGCAATGATTGGATGAAATATTTTCACACAATATGTGGCAATGTCGGTCATCAATATATCATCCACATAGCGCAATAACTCGATCCCATTGGAAAAAATAGCTAAGCAGATTCAACACCATCATAAATCGAACATGCCTCGTGAGCCCTCCTCGGTGACCGCAGCGTCAAAGCTGACGATCGAAGAGTTGTTCCGCGGGACTTCCACTAGGTGCCTACGACACATGAAGATGCCGTTGAAGTGGTATTGAGCACGATACTAAGGCTGATGTCTGGACAGCGTGAGCTGCCAGTGCCGTTCCAGAGTCTAACGATACGATTTGAGAGTAAGGGAGTGCATTCTATAGGAAAGCAATCTCATGTATCCTTGAAAATCATTCGCCTCTCGACACCCCACCTCAAACGTGGCAAAGGGCTTCGACGTCCGAGTGGATGGGGTCTGCACAGCGCTCATTTCGGTCTGAAGCGCGGCTGCCCCGCGACGACATCGGCTGCGTGCTTATCCATGCATCTCGCAACAGTTGCATGGACACCGCTGGGCACCGCCAGCCCAGTCTACCTCCGCAGCGCCGTCCACAACAACTCGGTCCGCATTCGAGTGTCGCTTACGAACCAGCCCAATGCAACATGGTTTGCTCTGGCCATTGCCAAATCGAGCAGCATGATCAACTAGCAACCTAACAACGCCATTCTGTTCACAACCCACAATGCGTCCTCCTCACTCTATGTTTTGGAGGATGCTGTGCCTCTCGGTGTGCATTACGAAGCGCATCCAGCGTCGTCATGCCGCGTCGTCGGCACCGCATAAAGGCGACTTCACATTTACCTATGAACGTCCGCTTGCCGCAACTACCACGTTCGACGTTCCGATCAAGTTGGATGAGCCCACGACCGTGAACTGGGCCGTGGGCTTCTCAGCGTTCTCCAACTACCACGACATCCAATGATCTGCCCACGTGACGTTCACAGATTCATCCACGCCGACGCTGCCGGCGGAACTTTGTTGTTCTGCCGGCTTGTTGGAGGATGTGCCGCCCGTCCAACTCAACGACGGCC
>NW_008580166.1:925454-930540 GCF_000520115.1 Aphanomyces invadans
ATCGACTCTGTCTGTTCGTCTGGGCAACGGGCCCCTGTCGATGCAAAGCGTCCTCGTTGGCAAGTCAGCGTGCGTTCGTGTCACGTCGTCCGACTCGTTGTTCGCTTGGTTCGGTCTCTCGTTCACGCCCACGACAAATATGACCAACGCACCGACCAACAACGCGATCGTGTACCAGCAATGAGTCCCGTTCGTGCAGGTATTCGACCTGAACGACTCTGCGCCGGTCGCTGACCGTGGCGAGGTTGCAAGGTGATATTGTAACTTGGGGAATACTTTACACGTGCAACTTTACTCGAAATTGACCAATCAGATGATAGTGTCGGATTTGCAGAGTTTTCCATACACAAGTTATTCCAATAAATGATACACAACCTCACACCGAGACCTGCGGAACAGCACATACGTACTTTGCATCCATACAAAGAGATGTTGTCCGCTGGTTCAGAGCGACCGCCACTCTATCGCAACTGCATTTTCGTGGGTGGCAGACAGCGCCTCGTTGAATGCCTATATTGGACGAACTTTGCCCGCCATGGAGCCTCGCACCGCCGTACACATATACAGATAGCACCACCATTGCGACACCCACAAAAAACATCGGCGATAGTTGGTCGTCAAACAGGTAGTTGGACAGCACGCAGCCTAAGACGAGTGAAAACGCCGTGCCAACGTTCTTGACGCCGTTGTCCGAGTACCAAACGACGGCAGACACGAAGAGATCGCCGCACGCTTGCAGCCACACGACGCCCCATGTAAATTTGGTATACCCGTTGAAAAAGACAAAGCTGAGGAACATGCGTGGCAGTGTGAGGGACTCCCGCAAACGCCACGATCACCGACACACTTGCGAGTTGGATGTTCGTTTTCCACATGGGGTCGATGGGCGTGTGGTCGCGAAGGATGACGTCGGACAGACGGCGGGTTTGTGCGTTACCTTCTCAAAATACGCCGCAGTCACACCAGAGTGCAGCCAAGAGCACCATTTTCAATTCCATCCACGTTTTGGCAGATCACTTTCCTGTATGCACAAGGATATGCGGGGATATCACCTGAAGGGTCGCCTCGAGGCCAGAGATAGTACGTTCGTAAAGCCCGCGAAATATCTCATCCAGGCTCCGCGGCAGTCGGGACGGCGATCTTGCCAGCGCCCGATCGCTTGCAATTGCGTACACACGTGGATGAAACCGCTCTCTGTTGTGTGTTGGGCATATCCGAATATTGGACGGGTATCCGGACGACGCCACGTCAACGACAAGCATAAATTGTCTGTTTTGCTGATTCTCGTCAGGTCCTCCGCTTGTCACGGATGCAGTTGACGGCCCATGATGGATGGTATGCAATGAGTCGGTCCAACGATCAAAACACGGAGCTCTCAAACATTTGATAACCCCACAGCGCGAGTAATAATTGCACCTGTGCCAGCGCGGTCATACAAAATTCAAGGGACCAACCTGGCCTCGATACTCAAAGCCACTACACCTCGGTTCCCGCTTGATTCATGAGAAATGGTTATCCAGTACGTACGGATGTACTATTTTTCTTTTGGTTCGTATTGGAACGTACCGTACACCCAATCGTCAGGGACTGACGTTGCGTGAGCCGGGCCAATGCACTGGGGAAAGATCCGAATCCAAGTGGTCGGCTCCGTGGCGCGATGCCTGTACTGTATTCTGACTAGGAAATATCCCATTCGGTTCAGATGAGCCACCGGCAATGGGATCCATCCGATGGGTGCCTCGGCGATATTGGGTGCGCCGTGCCGACCGGATCAGACCGGTGCAACCTTGATGTTGCGCGGATGATGCTGGTGCACAAGCGACCTGGCGGCCAGCAGGGCCGCGCCATTCTCGGATTTACTTTTCGCCATGAAAGTCACCGCCGCTGTGTTGTCGATCGCCACGGCCAAGGCCAAGGTGTCTGTCGACGTCTTGCGGTCATTGGAAGTGAGCGACACAACTGATGTGTTGATCGGGTTCGTTGGCCCCAACTTGGACAGCGTGCAGGAAGCTGCACCCCAAGACCGCCGCCAGGCTGTGTTCGACCGCTTGACCGCGCACTCCGTCAAGATGAAAACCGAATCCGCGACGGTGCTTGACTCGGGCAACTGCAAGCACTACTGGATTGCATCCGCCGCCGTCTGCCGTGGTTTAACCAAAGCCCAGGTTGAAGAAGTGTCCCGACTTCCTGCCGTCAAGACTATCCAAACGCCTGATGATGTGCACTTGATTTCCCCCATTGTGAAGGAAGGCTCGTCGATCCAAGGCGACGTCAACTCGACGGTGCCGCAGTGGGGCATCAGCACGATCGGTGCCCCCGCCATCTGGAAGTACTTCAAGGGCAAGGGCGTCGTCGTCGGCTCCATTGACACCGGTGCCGAGTACCGCCACGAAGCCATCAAGAACAATTGGCGTTCGAACAAGGGATGGTTCAACCCGTACAATGGCACAGCCATTGAGTTTCCCGTCGACTCGGCCCAACATGGCACTCATACCATCGGTACCATGGTTGGTGGCAACGGCATCGGTGTCGCCCCGGAGGCCCAATGGATCTCGTGCATGGGGCTGTACATCAACTCGGGGTCGTCGGAAGCGTTGATGGAGTGCGGTCAATTCATGCTGTGCCCCACTCGCCTCGATGGCACGCACCCTGAATGCAAGCTCGGTGCGGACGTCATCAACAACTCGTGGGGCTCCAACCGCGGGTACAATCCAGTCTACGAAGGCATGATCTCGTCTTGGCGCGCCGCCGGCATCACCCCTGTGTTCTCGAACGGGAACTCGGGCCCTGCCTGCGCCACGACGGGGAACCCCGGCATGTATTCGCGCGTCATTTCAGTCGGTGCGATCGGTTCGTATGAAAATGACCCGACCCAGTTGGCATTCTTCAGTTCCAAAGGTGTCGTGCACTACACAGACTACCAGAACAAGACCGTCACCCTCGTCAAGCCCGACATTTCGGCCCCTGGTTTCTACACCCGATCGGCCGATGCTCTCAAATTGGATGGGTACCTCGAAATGGCCGGGACGTCGATGGCCGCTCCCCACATTGCTGGTGTCGTCGCTTTGTTGAAGAGCGCTCAATCTGACTTGACCTACGACGAAATCTACAACTACTTGACCAAGACCGCGGACCGTGACGAAGTTCTCAAACCTGAACCAGAATTCTGGTACTTTAAGAACGGCACTGTCCGTGCCCCGGGCGCCCCCAACTGCAATGGTACGTCGGATGCCTCGTGGCCCAACAACCGATACGGTTTTGGCCGGGTAAACGTCGGCACGATCTTGCGCGATGGTAAGTTGAACGACACACCTACCAAGGTGCCCACCACCGTCGCCCCGACTCCCCAGCCCACGTCGGCCCCCACAACTACTCCTTGCCCCACCAGCATCACCCCCAAGCCCACGTCGGCCCCTACTACTACTCCTTGCCCCACCAGCATCACCCCCAAGCCCACCACGACCATGGCGACGCCAGCACCTACCACCGTCAAGCCGAGTGTGTGCGAAAAGGCCGTGGACGGTATCGACTACTTTGGCAACGACATCAAGTCGACACAACGCCAAAACCACGAAGACTGCTGCGACGACTGCTCGAAGACTCTTGGCTGCGTCGCGTATGTGTGGACTCCTTGGAACGACGGCACGTGTTTCTTGAAGTGGAAGGCGGGCGCGACTGCTCCTTACTGGGGAGCCAAGGCTGCCAAGGTCAAGAATCCCGTCGGCTCGTGCGAGAAGCCTCAGCCCAACACGGACTACTACGGCAACGACATTGCTCGCATTCCTGCCGATGCGGAAGACTGCTGCAGCTTGTGCTTGACCAATGACAACTGCGCCGGGTACTCGCACTACCATGGCATTTGCTACCTCAAGTCCAAGCTGTCGTCCGCCACCGCGAAGGATGGCGTCACCTCTGGTGTCCGTGTCCGCTAAATCCAGCCACTTGCCCCACTCGTTGAATTTGGTAGACATCAGTGGTTTTGCAACATGTTGATTCTCCGAATTTGTACTTGCATGTTGACGTCTGTCGCCTACAACTTCTCATCCCGTGCTGTTCCAGTAATCCCCGTGTCTTGCTTTCGTGTGGTGGTATGCCGCCATCAGGGAAAAGGATCCTAAGACCTTGACGGAATATGTGCGGCACACATGCTCCCGCTCAGTCGACGGGACCTGGCCGTGTGTGGTACCATTGCGATGAATGTGCACTTGTGGTTGCTTTCGACACGGTGGCCGAGTCCAGGTTGGTTGCGCATTACGCCGAAAATTGACCATGGTGCCGGGGAGGATGTTATCAAGGCAAGAGTTGCTCGTCGATTGCACAGTTTGATGTTTCCTCGTCACACATCGCCGACGATCCCAAATTCACAAGATTATGTAGAATGGATTTATCAGAGGTACAGTGATCCCCCAAGTTTTGCAACACTTCAAGAATATACGTTTCTGAAGGCAATTAAAGAAACAAAGAACAAACAAGAATTCATTTTAAGAGACCATTGGATGCAGATATTGATTAAGTTGAGCAAGGTATTAATTTATACCAGTTCGCAAACCTTGGGGGACTACTGTATTACGTGAACAGGTATTGGGCATCAACCAGGCAGGGGTCGTTTACTCGTACAGTAGTTCCCCGCAATAACGAACCTTTGTTGGCGATATGGTTTACAGCATCTGCACCGGTGCCAATAAAATCGACTCCAATATCCGTCACTGGATTTCGCACCGCACACACAAATCGCCAAGTTGAGTCACCATTTCGAGCACAGATGGAGACGTTTGCGTGGGGCTCTGACGGCGACAGCGACAGCGACTGGGACGCTGATGTCGTCGTCGCCCTCGTGATGCAGTCCCAAGTGCAACACGACTTGGCACGAGCACGGCAACGACGAGGCTCTCGTCGTGGGAAACGAGCCAACATCCATAGGGGCCGAGCTGAGTTCGACAGGCTACTGCGTGCAGACTACTTCGACGCTTCCCCCACGTACGACGACAGCCACTTCCGGAGGCGATTCCGCATGCAGAAAAGCCTCTTCCTCGAAATTGCGCGAGATCTCGCTCAACATGACCCGTATTTTGAGCAGAGGAGTGAT